>NC_049984.1:3908411-3909336 GCF_000003815.2 Branchiostoma floridae
CAGACTTGAATTTAATGTCACACCTAGGTCGTGATAACCTTCGATATGGTGTTTTGGACCGTTTTCACACGGGGTGTCCATCTGATATTTCGGACGACCTTCGTGTGCGCACAAATCGGAACAAGAAAGCTTTTAAAAAAAGCTGGCCGGGGCGCATTTGGAAGGACTACCTCAAAATTTCATGTTGTGTTCCAGTAAAATGTGCATCATTATTAAACTAGAAGTTTATATCTAAAATCTATGGGAAGTTGGCTGGAAACCTTTGTTCACTGGTATAATTGGATTTTCCGGCGTACTTTTGTGGGCGGAATTGTATCCCTTGTGTGTGCTGTGTGCCGGATATAAAAATCGTAAAAGAAACTCCGGTGCGAGACCACAGCCAAAGGCGGGAAGAGGTCCCGGATGTGCATTGTCGTTCTTTCTTCGTGACAGAAATTTCACAGGCAGACATGGTACGAATATGTAATGAACAGATTATGGACGGTCAATACTTCTCAAGCTTCTGAATCGTTTGGATATGAAAATTATCGTGCTGAAGATATTTATACGTGTCTGGGGGATCCTACCAGACAACTTGTATAACCAATCAGAAACCAGTCTGCGATTCTCCGCCAATCAACGATCAAATTGGCGTGTTGCTTTCTACCACGTCCGTAATAGGGATGTCTGAATCTTAATTTGCATACGGCAGCATATAAATATGTTATGGTGGGTCCGGTGAGGCCGGAGTTGCGTCCTTGACTGGTTTGCGTGGGGTGCGGATCCATTGTGTACAGGTTTGTGTCCGATTTGGTGATTTGATAGAAAGAAATAACAATTTATGGAGTAGAGTTTGTTAAGCGAAATGTTTCTAGTTTGGTGATTTTGTGAGGTAAGGTTTGTTGTGGTGTATTTTTCTTAGAATTTTTTTTTGTGTAACACGTGT
>NC_049984.1:3920694-3967826 GCF_000003815.2 Branchiostoma floridae
TAGTCTGGAATATCATCAACGGAGAGGAACTCCACACCAGATCTTAGTGATGGTTTTATGTAGGTGTATAGTGCATCTCCTTGAAAAAGTACACCATCAAGGTCTGTACTTGTCCAGGTAATTGCTTGTCTGCAAGTACTGTGGTTAACAACTGCCATTAAAGCATTTGCAGTGCATTGTTTGCCTCTATTATCTCCACTGAAAATGATGTCACCTTGGTGGTATTTTCCCGATAAAATAGATTCACACATTGTTCACAATATATGTGTTCTTTGCTTGACTTTATTTGCACAATGCACAGTGCTCAGTGGCACGATTGAGTCTGGTGTGTGCAAAATGCACAGTGCTCAATGGCACGATTGGTCTGGTGTGTGCAAAATGCACAGTGCTCAATGGCACGATTGGTCTGGTGTGTGCAAAATGCACAGTGCTCAATGGCACGATAGGTCTGGTGTGTGCAAAATGCACAGTGCTCAATGGCACGATAGGTCTGGTGTGTGCAAAATGCACAGTGCTCAGTGGCACAATTGGTCTGGTGTGTGCAAAATGCAGTGCTCAGTGGCACGATTGAGTCTGGTATGTGCAAAATGCACAGTGATCAATGATCTGTTAATAGGTCTCAAGGTCTAATTTGGTTGGATCAAGGACTCTCTTTCAAACCTCTTTGGTTGGATGCAAAATGTAATGCGTAGATTTCAGCAGAAGAAGTATAAATGTGTACTGTGTAAAATCTTATTGAGTACAGACTTTTGCTAGCTGTAAGTTTCTGTATATTACTGTGTCACTTGTATATATAGCAGAGAACAGTCTAAGGCGTCACTGAAACAGAAAGAAAATATTGTCTTGATCACATAACATCTTACTAGTACCAACAAAAAGCAAAAATCTACAAAAGTTCAGGTGTGACATCTTGCCAACTGCTTTGCTGATTGTTTAACAGTTAGCTACAATCCGTTGTTTTCTACTATTCTTTGGAAATGTATGTTTTAATGTATTAGAATCCGATCCATCTTTTCAACTTGTACGATATTTTTACAATCAAAAATGCCCTGCATAATGCCTCGCATCGGCTCAAGCACAGTGCACCATTAAACTATCTAAATTCTCGTCAATCCCCACACACTGGTTTTACTAAAAAAAACTATATACCGTTCCTTGGAAATATGTTTCAATGTGTCCGAATTCATGATCACTATCTTTTCAAATTGTACGTTACTCTTACGATCGAAAATGTCCTGCAGGACCTCCTGCAGCTGCATATATAGACGCACGCCCCCCTCCCACCCGCACGTAAACTGTTCCAATCGTTGCACAATAAACTTGACTGTATACCCTCCACAAAATCTTTCGTCAAATGTCGTGCTCATTTTACTCACATGACACTACGCCTTAGAATGTAATGTTATATTTTAATACATCCGAATTCCAGAAAGATAACTTTACAAACTGTACCAATTTCTGTACGATAAAAATCTCACCTCCTCCGCACCGTCAACGCCCGTGAGGGTATTTACCGGAATAACCCGAAATGACCCGGAATAACCCGGAATAACCGTAATATTTCTTGTTCCCATGGCCATATATACATTATTTTATGCCAAAATATTGCATTCTGCGATCTTAACTTATCAAAGCACACTGTATTTCGGTAGCTTTCATCCTTTATTAAGGTTATTCCGGGTTATTCCGGGTTATTCCGGGTTATTCCGCTAAATACCCGGACCCGTCAACGCTATCGCAAAATGAACCGTGCGATTTAACGACAACTCCTCAAATGTTACATGACCAGTGTTTTACTGCAAATCAAGAAACATTTTCCTTTCCTAGACTTTGCTAATGAGCGCTGCAATGTTTTCTGTACGAGTAGAGGTCATGGATAAACAGTATTCTTACAACGTTTATTTGAAGGGCTAAGAAGGGCTGAGAATTGTCGTAAAAACGCACGGTACATTGCGTTTATTTGAAGGGCTGAGAAGGGCTGAGAATTGTCGTAAAAACGCACGGTACATTTTGCGACCATAGCAGACCCATCCAAGGACGAACCATTAAACCGGGCACAAAGCCGGGCGCCTTCGGCGCCCCGGCAAAAAAGATTCGTGTTCTTATTATACAATTCGTTGAGCGATCTGCCAAATCTTGGGTCGTAGCGAGGGCGCCGTCCTAGTGGAAAGGGGGGTATTGCGAGGTGTAGAAATGGGAACATACTAACTTACTACCCATGCGCATGTGATGAACATGTTTTACTCAATCTAACAGGTTGCAAAATTATAGTGAAATCGTGACGAATGCGTCTCCGATAACATCACACAGTCAATCCTAACTTTTAGAACTGTTGCTGCAAATTTGCGTATTTAGTTCATTTCAATTCAAAACACACGATAGTGAACACAGAACATGATAGACAATTTTGACGCGGTGGCCATGGGAAACTTAGGCAAGGACAATAACATGAAATATTAAATCTATTCATGGACAGTGCTTCCTCGTCTTGCTTCTCGAGGCAATGGAACATATACACGCGTACGATAAATGTATGTGTGAACAACCCCCAAATCTTCAACCTTTTCTCTGAAGTGGTCTATTGTTTATATCATTTTCGTCATATTTTTGAGCGATAAAAATTTTAATAACAGGAATCTTCTATTTTTATCCTTATCTGCAGGACGACCTCTCATCACCATTTCTGACGTGTTGTCCGGACTTAGCCCACAGTATCTTTCCTGGCATTTCGACCGCCCCATAAGCTTTGTTCCAAAGTTGTTCTCTACACTCCCATTTACCAAGTTGGTCATTGATATATCTATTTTAAAAAATCAAACGCCATTAAGAAAATCCTATACCTTTCAGTTATTGTCCTTTTGAACAAACAGAAATTCATATCCCTCATCTGTATAAAATTTGCAGGTTATCAATCCTCCATGTTTGGTAGGTCATCAACACAAAAACACATAAGGCGATAGCCGCATACGAACAATGACTTCTTACATTCCGGTTAACATGTTCATAGCATAACAATTGATCAAAATCAACATATTGGAAAACAGTACCGAGTTACAAACTGTAGATAATGTCTAAGTGCTGATGGCACTACAGGGTAACTGCCTTGTTGTAGAGACGGATGGCGCTATGGAGGAAGGACTTGCTAAGCCTCTTCGTACGTGCTTTCGGTAAACTGATTGTCCTAGGGTTTCTAAGTGTTTGGGAAATTTAATCTTCATACTATATTTTTTACAAAAAGTCCCCCCCCCCATTTTTTTTGCACGTAGGGTTACAATGAACTGGCGCTTTAAAGCAAGGCTGGCACAAACATAATTAGCTGTGGAATTTCGGTCGAACCATAGATTCTCCAGATCGTCTTAAAATGGCCACATTTCAAACGAGCACCAGAGTTGTAATCATGATAATGTCCGTATGTCTAACATTTCCAAGAGCGGTCCTGTCACCAGCCATTCACACTCAATTCCGATGCCTAGGCTTTAACCCTGCTGCAAATACATGCAATGAAACCACCTGTGCAAACATCCTAAACCATCCCGACAGTGTAGGAGGGTTGTGCGTTATTTGTAACATGTCAGGCATCCAGAATCTCAGGTCGCTTGCATGCAGCGTTCCACGGAATGCGGTGTCTCTTAGACTGACTGAGATTACATTCCACAACCTTTCTACTTCTATGGGCCCAGCCGCAACAATGCGCAACATCAACTACCTAGAAATACGCGGAAAAAGGCTGAAGAGACTGACGACCAGTGGTCTGGCGAGGTTTCCCAACATAAAGCGGCTACAAGTTAGTTACACATCGCTGAGCTATCTAGTAGGCGGTGGGTTCTATGGTTTGTCCAATGTGAATCAGTTGAATATGTCATCCAACCAGATTTCATCCATTCACGACGGGGCTTTCCAGGGACTCCAGAGACTCTCTACTCTCGACCTTTCACACAACCAACTGGTTAAATTAGAGGTACATTATTTCAAAAGAATAGATATGCTACTAGTGCTAGACTTGTCCTACAACATGATACAGATGATTGAGAAAGGTGCTTTTGAAGACATGCATTTATCCGGGCTTAAAATAGCGGGAAACAAATTGACTCGTGTCGAACGTCTTTGGTTCTTTCGTACACGTGGTATATCAAGATTAGATCTTCATGACAATCTCATTGCCATTATTGAATCGGGTGCATTTCAAAGTATTTCCGGGCCACATGAATTGCGTGTTGAAGGCAATCGGTTGACGGTACTGCTGGAGTCTTGGTTCCGGGGATGGGTAAAGGCTGATTCGCAACCTAGTAAGCCGATACTGTTTTTGGAACGAAATACTCTGCGTTGCACCTGTGCCAATCGTTGGGTCGCTACAAAGGGGAAGACGGACTTTAACACAAACCTTAACAATTTGCCCTGCAAGTACCCAGTTGGAACGGAAGGCTATGACATCTTGTCTATTCCAACAAATGACCTGCCGTGCCCCTCTCCTGTAGTGAAGGTCACACAGAACGCTGATAACGAGTTACAGTTTCGGTGCCAGGCGACTTGGGAGGAAAAAGAGAGCAGCGTCTTCTGGACCCTACCAGATAACACTACCATTCTGTTGCCAGGTTTGGGTGAGGGTGAAGGGAAAACCAAGAACCTAACGTCTCAGTATCTCAACATTTCTTTCGAACACAGCATAAGTGCTTGTGGGTGGACTTGGGTGCATTCGTCCAATGTAACTTCGAATTGCTCCTCAACATCAACAAACTATGCCGTCTGGACTGTGTCGGTGTTAGTTGTAGAAGAAGGATTGTTCGAGCAGTGGCAAAGGAAAGCCATTCAATGCGGCGTTAGGCCATACCAATTTAATTTGTTGGTTCTCGGAATCGCCGCTTCTATTTTTCCCAATTTCAAAAAAAATAAAAAATCCATGAGGTTATTTGCATGTTCATGAGAACTCATTTGCATGTCCGTGAGAGTTACATGGTCCCGTTACCTACAAGTTGCTCGACAAACTTCGGCTCAGTTAAACAAAACTTCTGAAACAAGTACTGGACATGCAAAAACAACTATCACCTGCTTATGTTTTCCTTTGTGTTGTAAATCATCGAAAACCACCAATAGATCGTGAAATTTGTGCTGAAGAATGACGATTCGGCAAACCAAAATGGCCGCCATGTAGCCAGTCACAAGTATGTAAATGAGATGCAATTTCATGCAAATGAGCACGCCTCTAGCGTTTTTTGCTTAAACTGCAGCTTTCACAAAGAGAACAATGAATCAGATGTTTCAGGCACTCTTATTTTTTGGGTGAAATGAAGTCATTTTCTTGTTGTTGTTGCTAACATACATTAGACATTATACTATGCTGAAAAAGTTTTTCAACCTTTTTAAAAGTTTTTTAATGTTGTTAATGATTTACTATGATGATTTATTACAACTGTTAAGCTTTATAACTGTGTGTACTTCTGTAATACTGCACATTATTTTGCATTTGTATTGTTGAAATTAAATATAAAATGTATGCTTACATGCAAATTTTTCATGTAATTGTAACTGGATAAGTATTCTGCCACACATATACCATGGTTTCAGGTCTGGAATTACCAACCTGAAACTCTGGACCTGAATCCAGACTTGTTGCAGTTTTTTTTTTTTTTTTTTTTTTTCGCCCTGTCGCTCCAACTTTTTTCTGAAAAAATCCGAGAACCAACAAATTAAATTGGTATGGCCTTAAGTCTGTGTCAAGCAATATAGAAGCCCAATTGCTAGTCACAGATAATTTCGGTGTGAATAAGGTAGACAACCTGACGACCCCTGAGGCCAGTACCCCCATTGCCTGTCAATCGACAATCATCAACACTAAAGCTGACACCCAAACACGGCCTTTTATCGTCTTTCTTCCTGCTGGAGTACAGACGATTCATTCAAGTCTAAATTGGTACATATTGGGTGCCCTGTCTTTGGTACCCTTTGCTGTCCTTCTAGCTGTCTGCATCGCTCTACAAACCAGACAGAATGTCCACAGGGATGACCACGCGATGGTCGAACTGCGAAGCAACAACCAACCGGGTAGCGTCGCCGAAAATCAGACCGAAGGAGCTACCCAGAACACTCCGAATGACCCGTACTACTCAACGATACGTGATGAAGAGGACGAGCCTATTCGCCCTTACGGCATGGCCAAGGCAGGGGCCCAGTACGGACGTGCCGAGAAAAGGTCCCGTAGCGTTAGCGAAAACGCTATCACCGGCCCTAGACCCAGGTCAGAACGAAACAAATGTTACAATCAGGCACCAGGGGAAGACACTGTCCAGATGACTGTAAGTAATAATGACAGGGAATCTTCCTAAATCCTTGACAGAACGTTGCCTATCACAACGGAAGACTGTAATTACCCAAGAAAGGAAGCTTCCTAAGTCTGTACACTACCCCCTGGCCTAAGACGAAATCTGGTGCACAGAATACATGAATCACATAGGCAAAATGCTGTGAAAGCTCAATTATATGCTGAACTTTAAATCATAAGAGTGATATATTGATAAGTCGGTGAAAGGATTTACCCATTGTAACTGTAGAGGTACTATTTTCTCACGTGTCATATTGTATATTATTTGTACATACTTGCTGTTGTTCATAGGTTCAAATTGTGGATTGATTAACATCAAATGTAGAATAAAACAAACTGAACAATTAGCACTGACCAAGACGACCAGTCAGTGGACCTCTAAATTTCGTACTTTACACAGATCTGTGAATTCTTTGATGTTGTCTTGAATTATTGTTTGTGTTTGGAGATTACTTTTTATATTAAGAGTTTTGACATGACCTTGTAGGAATCTGTGAATTTGAGTTGAATTTTGATGTTATGTTTGATTCTTGTTTGTGTTTTTAGAGTACTTTACTCGTCTAGAGTTTTGACATGGGCTCGTACCTTACATGAATGCGTGAATTTGTGTTGAGTTTTGATGTTGAGTTGGATTATTGTTTGTGTTTGGAGGTTACTTTATGTATTCTGACTTTTGACATGGGTACGTACCCGAAATGATTTTGTGAGTCTTAGTTGAATTTGGATTATTGCTTCTGTTTTAAGTTTACTTCATATATTAAGTTTACAATGGTTGATATAACTAATGTTGGATTGCCAGTAAAATGGTAGTTGGATTACTGGAGTGATTGGCCTTCAGAAGATAATGTTTTGTTGAGTATTTTTTTGTTTTCAGTCATGGCACACAGTGTTCCGTCTCTTTTTGCTCAAAATTGAATGTGAATAAATTGATATCCTTTCTGTTGTTATCATTTGAGAGAACCTCCCATCATTTGATTATTGAAACTGCTATTACTTTATTATAGTCTGTCTTTCTGCGATCGCCTTCTCATGTTAGATTTCTTTAGAAGCTCCTTTTTACCGTCCTGTCTTGATGACGTTGCCAAACGTTAACATTTGTAGCTATCGTTGTAATGAGTAAGCCCCCTGAGAAATCGAAATGAAATATTCAAATGGTTAAAGGATAAACAGTATCATATATTTTGTTTACAACAGACCCACTCGACTGTGGAACAAGGAGATTATTGACAATCAGATTGGGGGAACGGTTGTATTTAGCCACGGACTAAGTAATAGTTGGGGTATTTGTATCTTATTCAAAAAGAATATTTCATATACCAGACCCTGTGCGATGACTCAGGGCGGTGGATGGTTTTAGATATCACTATAGATTCTATTCGTTTCTGTTTGGCCAATATTTACGCCCCTAACTCTGATGACCCAGACTTCTTCTATAACCTTGAAACAACAATACACAATCACATAGTCTGCATCAGATTTGTATACTATTATTGTTGAAGATTTTAATGCTTGTTGAACTCTGATATTGACAGCTGTGCATATAGCCTCGGTTTACCACCCTCACTGCCGTGCAGCTATTAACTCTTTATGTGCCTATTGTAGATTTGCTCGATATTTACAGATATAACAACCCCAACACAATACGCTATACCTGGAGACGTTGACGCCAAGCTAGTAGAATCGTTTTTTTAAATTCCCTCTGAAGAAAAAGTCAGTATAGAAGATTGCTTAAGGTACGACCACTCTCTCAACACTTTGCAAAAAATACAGAAACGTTTCAAATATAAGAAAAGAAGCAACAATTAGAATTACTTTACCGAGTCAAATCCAGTAACATGATCAGTGAGAGGAGAGCCAAGTGGATGGAGCAGGGAGAAACATGTACTAAACTTTTTATGAACCTGGTAAGTAGAAGAAACAAACGGAAGAATATATTATATGACTAAATTCATCACGTCTAAGGAAATTTTACACTTCTGGGATGACTTTTGGGTGATGATGTTAAGGCGCGAGGAACAAGAGTACAGGAATGTGTTCCAACTACTTCGCCTGGTACTGAAAAATCCCCATACACGGGGTGGAGTGTGAGAGGTCCTTCTCTCTAATGAATCGAGTCGAAACAGACTGGCGGTCTTGTCTTGCCCCTGCATGTCTCACAAGCCTGGTGGCAATATCATTGAGTGAACAATCAGTTGAAAACATTTGACCCTGTGCCTGCCATAAGGCTGTGGTGGACAGCAGGGAGGCGACAACCTTTAACTGCCACTTATGGGCCCAGGCCACATCGTGAGACTCCCATTTCAGATTCAAGAACCTCGGAAGAGGAACAGTAAGGTTTGTAAGTAGGTGTACTGTATTACACTGTTGTGTTGATGAGAAGAGTGTATTGAGCAAAAAAAGGCAAAAACCAGGTAATTTTCATAGAAATAGTCTTTTCAAAATAGTTTCTGGAGATCTATTAGAAATGTTGCATAAACTTTATAAAGGCTAATTTTGTAATCATCTTAAATTTCCTTTCAAAGGCTTCATAGGGGAACCTGATATTCACTAGATGGATAAACCTATATCCTTGTATATTGTAATATAAAAACTCTTGATAATTCTATGTTGATTTTTAGGGTATGTGAAGAAGGAGCCAAAGAACAAGACAAGAAAATAGAAGTCCTTCTCTGCGATGGAAAAGTCATTCAGCAGCCTGCAGGAGGAACAGGAGAAGAGACAGCGGGTGGCAGAGAGACAGTAGGCGGCTGAGTGGGAGGAACACAACCTGATGGTACTCAGGATGCAACAGGAACACGAAACACGTACTGTCTCAAACACAATCCACATTTGTTCTTTCACCCTTATCCACTGCCCTATTATTGCCAATTGTTGTTGACATCATGATTACAAGTACAAACAAGGTTCCGAGCTGGCCACAGTGGGGCGTCCTAACCAGGCGTCCTAACCAGGCGCCCGTTGCACAAGACCAAACCATATGCCAGACAACACCCCAGAGATCAGAACAGTTGTTATGGAATAGCTCCATTAGTTTTTTCCCCTTATTTTGTTACCGAACAGGTTGAGCCACAACCTCTGCAGAATATCAAGATACACAAAATCTGGTATGGAAAAATGACGAACATGTACGTCGATACAGTATAATGCACGTGCAGAACACACAAATCATCTCCATCTGACTCTTCGCTCTCGTAAAAATGGAACATCGGCATAAGCAGGGACGCCAGGGAGCTAGAAGTCCTGGAAATGTTGGTCATGTGCACTCTGCTGGACACAGGGTTACTCTTGGAGGCTCATTGAGGTCGAAAAAGGGCTGGAAGAGCATGAGCAACTCTCTGCGATGAAGGACAAGCAGTTCTGGAGGACTAACTTCGTCTGCTCCACCTCACACGAGGATGAACGATGATGATTATGTGTCCTATTTTTCTAAGACCGACGGACGTAAAATGGTGTGTGTTATTCAATATCTATCTGAAACCTTTACACACGAGGAAAATGATTATAAAACACGTCTAACCACAGACAGCATCAAATGACACACACAAATGTGTTCTCGCCAAAAGTTTGACGTCCTTACAAATTTCGAGCGTCGAAATGAAAGGTAATATAAAGTTGAATGTAAGTTCATCTGTGGCGGTAGTTAACATATTGTTTTTTTTTGCCTGTAACAAGACATGAATAAGTGCAGACAAAATCACACACGTTGCCTGCGACATGGTTGAATGTATGCATTATGGATTTGGGACAAAAAAAATCATTTACCACTCTGTTAACCCTTAATGCAAAACAACGTTACACACGAGGCTGTTGACAACTGACAACGATTTTAAGAATAGAATAGAATATCCTGATCCACAAAAGTCTAAAACATCTCCAGAGGCTTCTAATTTTCGCCATGGTCGCCATGATTACAACTGCTTGTTCCTCTATCACTCCCACAGATACCTACGAATATTCATATCTCAAACAATTCCAGCAATGGTGGCAACACACAGTTACCATTGACGGAATCTGTCGGTGCTTACTCGACAACCACATTCAACTTGTTAGGAAGTCCTAGGCTTAGGGTAAGTGCTCAGTCATTGCTGCCGCTAGCTCAGACACTAACCCTGTTGTCTTAATACTGGGCCACAACTTCGTGTCTCGTTTGGACACTTTCCTGTCAAGTGGTTCCTCTACTGAGTCCAGTTTTTGGCTTAAGAATGCGACGTGTCACGTTCACGGCTTGCCGGGGGGCACCACACGCAACATTTGTAGGCTGCGGAGTGCCCTATCGAGCCGAGAAGACGTGGCTTACTTGGAGATTGGTTGTAACGACCTGTGTGACTTGTCGAGGCCCACACAGAGGATCGCATGGGACATGGTGAAGTTAGCCGCCAATATTAGTTGGCAGACGGGGCCTAGAAAGCTAGTCATGGGTTTCCCTATCCCCAGAGTCTTCGATCCTCCTCATGAGAGAACAACGCGCCTTACGCAGCCTTTGTAAAATCCCGGCAAGCTGATTGGCTAAGTACGTCACGTGACACCACTCCCACTCCTCCTCAGGCTTGCGAATAGCGTGACCCCCCCCCCCCCCCAAAGGCAGTGGGATGTATCTCGCATGTAATCCCAGTCTGTACATAGGAAACAGTTGGGAACATTTTGACAGGGTCTAAAGACATGGTCGGATTCATAATGTTCGAACCCGTAGGCTAGCCAAAAAAAGGAAAGTCAAAGAAACTTAATAAGCGAACCAGACTTCATGTAACATCATGACATGATCTGAAGTAGTCGCTAAACGTACAACATTTGAGTTAAAACGGTAAAAAAAAAAAAAAAAATTACGGACAAGAATTCCTGAATTCCGACATTTACAACATTATTTAAGATACGATATATATAGAGGAGTCCATTTTCCCGCTACCGCGAAATTAAATGCATTTACAGTATTATTTCCTGCGCAAGTCTGCCACATTCGTGCCAGGCTTTGCAAACAGTGCTGGTACAGTACCCACCACCACCTCTGTCGCCACTTGGCTGCCTGGGAGTGGGAGCACCCGCAGTTACGATAGATGGTCTGTACATAAATATAGAAATATAGAAGCCGGAAAATATAGTAAAATTTACCGTGACCAGAGGTTCTGTCCATTTTGCCCAAATGAGATCAAAGACGAACGTCACTCTGTTATGGATTGTTCACGATATAATGATAATATTTACGCCCCCAACACTGATGACCCAGACTTCTTCAGAATCTATAACCTTGAAACAACAACACAATCATATAGCGTCAGATTTATATACTATTATTGTTGGAGATGTTAACATTGTTTTGAACTCGGATATTGACAGAGCTGGGCACCAAGCCTCCGTTTTACCACCCTCACTGCCGTACAGCTATTAACTCTTTATGTGCCAATTGTTGATTTGCTCGATATTTGCAGATATTAGGGCTGCAACAGTGTATAAGGCTTTTCGTTTGGCAGTCGCCCAGTGGGGTGTTCCAGCCCGAGTGAGATCAGACTATGGTATGCGTGCGTGGTAGCGTGCGTGGTCCAGTGGTTAGCGGCCTTGCCTCTGGAACTAGAAGCCGTGAGTTCGATCCCGGCTATGTCGCTCACCCGACATGCACGCTACCGGAAAGGGTTGCAGTCCTTAGGACAGGACGTTGAACCGTGGTCCACTGTTCATTGTGCTTGTCGTAAAGAGCAAGGGGAATTTCCCCGGTACAATGAACCTGTAAATACTGTACATAGTGCCTGTCCTCTCTGTCACGACCAGTGGAGGACTAGCTCTTCAGTGAGCTAAAACTGGATCGAGATCACTTTCCTTTCCTATGCAACACACGCAATACCTGGAGACGTAGACGTCAGGCTAGTAGAATCGATTATTTCTTCAGTTCGTTTTCTTTAATTCCCTCTGTAGAAAAAGTCAGTATATATATAGGATAGCTTAAGGTCCGACCACTCTCTTATAGCTTATTGGTCTGACTGTTGCTACCTCTACTTTATCTCGTGGACGTGGTTTTTGGAGACTTAACCAAGATCTGTTACAGGATCAAACCTTTCTAAAGGAGACCACAAACTTTATAACTGATTTGTTTTCTTCATTTTAATGTAAGTTTAGGGAGTCCACAGGTTGTGTGGGAGGCTTTTAAATGCACTGTTCGTGGCCACATAATCAAATTTATTTCCTGGAAAATTAAACAAACCAAAGACACTGTGCCTGTACTTTCTCTTTCTGATAAGATCGACAGACTGCAAATAGAGTTAGACACACTTTGCAAAAGCGTTTCAAATATTACAAAATAAGAAGAAACAATTAGAATTACTTTACCAAGTCAAATCTAGTAATAGTAACATGATAAGTTGGAGGAGAGCCAAGTGGATGGAGCAGGGGGCAACATGCACTAAACTTTTTTATGAACCTGGTAAGTAGAAGAGAGAAATGGAAGAATATGACTAAATTCGTCACGTCTGAGGGACCCTCAGGAAATTTTACACTTCTGGGATGAAGCTACCAAAATGATGGAGGAAATGCAGTTGGCAACTGTAGACGATAGACGGCACGGGCAAGGTTGCCATATGGCCCTAGCTATGTCTGTACCAGACTCCATCACTCAAGTGTGCAAAAGACTCCCCGAAGGAGCAGAGATACCGAGTGCTTCATGGGTGAGCCTACAGTTCTGGCCCAAAACCCATACGTAGACCGGGCAATACGGTACACAGGTCGGCTGAATGTAAAATACATGGTCCAGAGTCGTCAGCTTAACCACGACCATGTTGATGCACACTATGTCGCTGTCATCTTCAAGTAATTGAAATTATTTTCTGTTAGGTTCAAGGAGTATAAGGCAATAGTCTTTATGGATGACAAGCATGGCATAAAAGTCGTTGCTCTAAAAGACTACCTTACAATCTTCCTGCGGCTGCACCACCTCCATATGTGCAAGCCGTACCGCCTCCATACGTGCAGGCCGTACCGCCTCCATACGTGCAGGCCGTACCGCCTCCGTATACGTGCAGGCCGTACCGCCTCCATACGTGCAGGCCGTACCGTCTCCAGACGTGCAAACCAAACCGTCTCCATACGTGCAGGCCGCACCGCCTCCAGACGTGCAGGCCGTACCGCCTCCATACGTGCAAACCAAACCGTCTCCATACGTGCAGGCCGCACCGCCTCCAGACGCGCAGGCCGTACCGCCTCCATACGTGCAAACCAAACCGTCTCCATACGTGCAGGCCGTACCGCCTCCATACGTGCAAACCAAACCGTCTCCATACGTGCAGGCCGTACCGTCTCCATACGTGCAGGCCGTATCGTCTCCAAACGTGCAGGCCGTACCGCCTCCATACGTGCAAACCAAACCGTCTCCATACGTGCAGGCCGTACCGCCTCCATCCGTGCACCAATAAGACACCAAACGGAACTGTATGGGGTTCTGAACCAAGCTGGCAGTTGGCGTGAACAGTACAGCGATGGAGTTTGCATGGAGAGCTGGACTGTACAGAGTTCAGAACAGCAGAATGCAGATGGGTGGAGCTCAAAGAAAAAGGCAAACGTGTATCATCATGTTAAATGAAATAGGTTTGAATTTTATGCCCGTGTAATCATAATATGCAGATTTGTAATGTATTTTACTGAAACCTGATTAAACGGTGTCGCAGTAAAATATGCAACTGGGGCACTGGCAAGTTTTACTTAATTATACACCATTATATACTGACCTATTCCTGTGTTCACTAAAGACCTCTGAGATCGACGGGACAAACAGGCGAGTTTCGGGAAAATGAAGGTGGAATTCCTCGACAAGCGAGATATCATTGACGCCAATAAATCTGAAAATCGAGCTGTTCGAATGGAAACGCATCCTTGCATGGTGACAAGGGAATGCCCGCCTGGCTGAAGTAGAGAACCACGTCAACAGAAATGAACAATATAGTAGAAAACACCGTCTGTAGGCGTCCCCCCCCCCCTCTCTTAACTTATGTAACGTTAATCTAGTGAAGCCAACAGAAGATAAAAGGGAAATGTAAGATTACTTCAGATAGTTTAGCTCCCCCCTCACCAATGGAACAGTCCACGCATGCGTGGGGCCTGGTGTCTGGATGTAGCGGCTCAGAACGACTTGAAGGCATTTGTCTTCAGCAATAAGGTCACGATGGACAATCAAGAGAAATGTATCAATGACCTGAAGGCTAATGTTCAAAACAGAAAGAAAGAGGTGGAGAAACAGGCTCGACAGATTCAAGATCTGAACACTGAGCTAGAACGACAACGCGAAATCTCCAAAGACCTGGCCCAAACGACTTCTTCCCAAAAAGCTGACCAGGAAGCCCTACAAGCCCAACTAACGCTACTACTAAATCAACCGCAATCTGTCAATACGACGACTAGTCGCGTACACGACAGTTCTCAACAGGACGATTCCAGAATCCAGCGCCTCTACGCAGAAGTGGTTTCTGGCCTCGAACATCAAACAAACTCTTCTCCCGCCGTGCAGATACCGACATCCCCGGACTCAAAGGCCCCAACAACCGCCAATACACAACCACGTGCCCGGACAGACGCAAGCAGCCAGCCACCGGTAACTTGTGACCGACACCCAGCCACCGGCAACCCCACAGGCAGTTCCCGGCACACAGTCCCCGGTAGCCCCAACACAAACATCGGTAAACGTAAAGACGCAGGTTAGGGTTTTCGCTGACTCCTTTGGAATGACGTCAAACCCAAGATAATGATCAAACACATGAGACCATAGCAAAATTAAACACACTTCGCAAAGCTTCCAAAAATGCTGCCATGTGCCCCGACAACAACACTGAACTAGTCTTGCCGAGAGGAACAAACATGCAATCCAACCTCAACAAAAACAGTCCTGCCTTGAAGACTACAAACGAATGGAGCCAGGGCATTCTTGTCCCCAAATACAAAAGCGGGAATCCGTCGAACCCTTCAAATTATCGAGGTATTGCCATTTCTAGCTGTGTCGGAAAGTTGTTCACATCAGTACTCAGCAACCACTTACAACAACTCTTAGAAAACAACAACATTTTGTCCCCCTTTCAATCCGGATTTTGAAAAGACTTTCGGACCAGTGATAATATCTTTGTTCTGAAATCTCTCATTGATAAACAGTTGTCTGTACCTGGAGGAAAACTATATACATGCTTTGTAGACTTCAGAAAAGCCTTTGCTTTGTGTGGAGTAATGGTTTATTCTACAAAGTCTTATCGTCAGGTATAGGTGGCAATTTCTTCAGAATTATACAATTAATGTACGGTACTGTAGAATATTGTGTGAAAACATCTCATGGCCTCGCAGATTACTTCAGATCTTCTTGCGGTGTACGCCAGGGATGCAATCTAATTATAAGTCCACTCCTCTTTAATCTGTTTGTCAACGACCTTCCACATTAACTTCACCATTATGCGACCCTGTAATCCTAAAAGATATCCTTATCAGTAGCCTTCTTTGGGCAGACGATCGTGTGCTCATTTCACAAACAGAAAAGAGTCTTCAAAATTGTCTGGAAAGATTAGATAAATTTTGCTCCACTTGGAAACTGTCGATTAATGGAGAAAAAAACCTGAAATTATGATATTAAAAAAAACGAAGAACTAACTGTCATAAACGCTCCCCCCGGCCTTTCAATCACAAAGACAAATTATAAGTTTCACAAACTTTTACACATACTTAGTTGGGAGTAACCATAACACTATCAGGATCATTTCACTGGTGCCAATAAACAACTTAGAGTAAAAGCTATGCGAGCATCCTTTAAACTTAAATCATTGCTGGCACCAAATCATAATCCCTCAATGTCTCTTGCCCTGGACTTATTTAATAGCCTAGTCAAGCCGATCTTGGTCTATTGTGGAGAAATACTTGGAACAAACGCTCAAGGCAAAGAGCTCATTCTTAAAGGAATAGAGGAATATCCGAATGAAAGTGTTAAAGATACTGTCTCTCAAACATCGTTTCCCCGATACTGGGACCGGGTATAAAAATACGTAAGGCTACTGAATATTATATATCAATCAACAGCGCTTAGAAATCAGAATGTAACACTAGGGCAGCCTAATATTGTAACGAGATTCCCGATCTAGAACATGTACCTCCTCGCCAGCTCCAGTTACAACTGAACGTGAAAAGTCATCTCCATCCGACTCTTCGCTCTCGTAAAAAATGGAACATCGGTATAAGCAGGGACACAAGGGAGCTAGAAGTCCTGGAAAAGTTGTATGAGCGAGCATACGGTCACAAACAGATTCAGTCAAGGATTGAACATCTCATCCACGGGATAAATAAAAGGGCGTCATGGGGCCCAATGGTTGACATCTATGATGCCATCTATACATGCATCACTCTGGGTGGGATCCTCCCTAAGGGTGTCCTTCAACCAGGTAATGAGCTACATTGAAGAGTCAAAGAATATTGAACAAAGAGCTCAATGTTCTTTCACCGGTGACACCTCAGCTACATTCACAGATGTTCCCAGTTCCTCCTCCACCCTACACCACAGCTTTGCCCAGAGCGTCTCTGGGAGCTCCGTTCCGTTACTGTAGCTCTGTTTGCCCCTGGTGTTGTGACTATTTCTGTTTCTTCACCCTTCCAACAGCTGGCACCATGGCAGGCGAGATCTCGAAAAATAAGGTCAAGAAACGGTCAACCTCTTCGCCCCCTCCGGTGCTCTGGTGGACCAAGTCCTCGGACACAACATGGGAGAACAAGGAGCCTCGTGCCCTCTCGAGAACCCAACCAACCCAACCAGTATTGTCAACAGACATCGACAAAAGCTGCGACCTTTTGTCCCCACCGACAGCAGCCTGCAGGAGGAACAGGAGACAGAGGGCGGCAGCGTGGGAGGAGCACGATCTGATGGTCCTGAAGATGCAGCAGGAACATGAGACACGTACTGTCTTCAACATGATGGGACAATTCATGACCATGATGGGTTAGTTTATGACCAATATGCACCAGGGAAGCACCCAGTAAACCCCCCCACCCTTATGGACCACCTCCCTCATCCCTTACAATCATGGCCCTTACCCTTGTTGCATGTGAAACTCTTCTTTGTATGAGGAAATGATGTTGTTACTTTATACCACACAAACCATAGTTATAAATATAAAAAGTTACAACAAGTGTACAAGGCACATAACTATATTTTGCTGTTTAAGTTAACACAAGAGAGTATTTCATCTATGTACAAATGATGTCATATAACATAAGTGCAAAAAAGGGTATAACTATCTTCAACTAGCTACTATCATCTCTCAGTGTTAAGACGAAATGAAGTAAAGAGTTTGGCCTCACATTTTATTGTAACTCAGTTGACAGTGCTTGCAATATGCTAATTGATCTCATTTCTGAGACATAAAGGAAATTCGTTCCGCACAGAAATATCACTACTATCAGACCCTGTGATAAACCATGGATGGCACCAGATAAGACAACTCATGCGTATACAAGAAAAAACATACACAAAAAGCCAAACTATCTAACAGCCTTGCACTCTGGGATTCCTATGGCAAAATAACGAATAAACTTGTGAATGAAATAGCTTCAGCCAAATTGTGGATCTTTACCAAACATGCCGGACAAGAAGAGGGAGAAGGAAGTGATTTCAGTGCGTCTATTAAGAAATCAGAAATCCAGGTCTGGAGTCAGAAGAGTTTGCGGCATCAGCTCTCCCACCTCAACGTAATGTAATAAGTCAAAAGGATGAACAGATTGATGAAAAAGACCCATGTGAAAATCTCAGGCAGCAGTCTATACCGATGTAATTTAGGTTTTCCACTTTTTCCTACTTTTAAGCACTTTTCATTCCCCAAGCTATGATAATCCTACCCAACCGAAGAAATAGTCAAGTCTAGCAGGGCACACTGCTCAAATGTTACAAACGTCTGTGATTGACACTATATTGACGTAAAGGGTGGCATTATGTCTTAATATGACATTTTGTTCAAACTTGCACTTATTTCAGGTACATCGATATGAGAGTGTGTCTGGATACAAAGCAACTTTCACTTGAAGACACCAGCAGATATCAAACAAAAATATATCTATTGCCCATTAAAAGTGAACAAGCACATGTAATATTGCAATGTTTGAATGGTCTTGTTACACGTCAACTTTACTTTTATGAAACAGGAGGAACTCCAGCCTTTCCTTCAGCACATTGAGACAGCTGCAGTTGCAGCAGAGCTATTGCAGAACAGTGCAAAAAAAGACGAAGGCAGTTAGAATCTTCCACGCTAGTATTTCAGTCAAAGCCAAGGCAGAAGTTTTGGAAGACTTCAGGGTCAGATCTGTGCGGATTGTGGTGTCAACGATTGCTTTTGGCATGGTAGTTAAAGTCAAGATATTGTCTTTCCCTGTAATTATAACTTTCATGAGGTTAAATGAACACTGGTCAACAATAGGAACCTTGCCTTTTCTATTTGCCTATAACATGGAAATGAATGCTTCATGCGCAGCCTCAAGACCCATTCGTTTGGAATCCTTTGTTGACAGTACTGGTTGTTATAAGTAAGATGTTAAAATACCCTATATGACACTAACCTTGACCTGACAGGGTAAATATTTTTCATTGGATTGAAACATGTAAATCATTACGGTAAGGTATATAACGTTTTATATGTATATATCTAGGGAATCGGACGGGCATATTTCATGGCAAAGCTGCCAAGGATGTGACTGCTTTTCTAGACTCAAAGGGATGTCTGCGAGAAGAATTAAACACCTTGGCCAGGAAATGGAAGACCAGCCAGAGTACTGTTGCAATACCGAAGAAGACGAGATAAATCCTGACGACCACTCCAACGCCATTTTCATATTTTTAAGTCACTCATTCCAATGACAATCACCGATCCAGTACAATCTACCGGAAACGGCGCCAGGACACACATATGGTGCAAGAATTCAAGGCCAAACTCAGAGAAATGCGGGATGAATGGTACCTTGAGAGGCCAGAGCTGATCCTTTTTGGATCGGAGGCAATAATGGCCGAGGAAACTATCAGCACCATCGAAGGCAAGTGTAGATCTATACATAGTTAAGAGGACTTGGACAAGATTAATGGGATTCCCGAGGACAAGACAGAGGAAATTCTTGGTGCAATCAACCCAGGGCAACGCAGGATAGTAAGGGCAAGAAGGCAAATGGGCCCCGGTGTCAGGAGAGCCCTCCAAGACATCACAAATGTACAGTAGCACACACCTTATGCTAAACTTACACGAATTTGAAGATGGCTGGAAACTAACAGACTGATTCTTAATGTGTGGAACGCTAAATATATACTTATAGGGAGCCACCAGAAACTGAAGCACAATCTTGAATTAAAGCTCAGAGTGGGAGGAAGGAACATCACACAAGTAAAACAAGCTGACCTGCTTGGCTTCACAGTTGACCAGCATCTCTTCTGGGCCCAACATGTACATAAAATTAGGACTTAAAGACTGTTGTGCTCCCATTCTCTCTTCAACAACACAAAACGACTTAAAAAGTGTTAAAAGACAGCCGCAACCTAACCTTCTGTTTGGAGAGTAATACTGGATATGTATATCAAGAGTGTGCCCCGATCACAGAGCACCCTGAATATCTAACAAGGCAATGGACCAGTTCTCCGTAAAAGGCAAAAATTTGGGCATTTTAGAGTCCCCATTCGTGACAGGTGGCTAGCCCAGCGGAACTGCGTTGACAACAACATTGCTTACATTACTTCTCACCAACAAACTAGCCATCCTCCATTGGTGGACCGAACACTACGGTGATCTCTTTGGGGATAGACGCCAAGTGCAGCAGGAGTCCATCATGAAAATACCCCAGCATTAAGTGAGACCAGAACTGGACAACAGTGCTCATGAAGCAGGTGTTCCAGAACATCTGTAGTTTGTTGACTTGTTGACATAATGAACAAGGTGCGTAGCTGGCCACAATGGGGCGTTCTAACCAAACCACCGTTGCACAAGAGTAAACCATATGCCACACACCACCAGAGAGATTAGAACAGTAGTTAAGAAATATCTCCATTAGTTTATCTTTTTACATCACGATGTCAAGTACGAACAAGGTTCCTAGCTGGCCACCACCACAGTGGGGCGTCCTAACCAGACTCCCGTTCCACAAGACTACACCATATGCCAAAGAAAGACACCACCAGAGAGATTAGAACAGTTGTTATGGAATATCTCCATTAGTTTTTTTAATTTTATTTACTTATTTTGTTACCTAATAGGTTGAGCCACAACCTCTGCAAAATATCAAGATACACAAAATCCGGTACGGAGAAAATGCCGCGAACGTCTACGTCATTACAGTGTGACCCACGTGCAGAACATCAAAGACAGCTGGATCCAGAACAACTCACAACAATCTTTAGCACAAACTCCGAGAATCTTTTCCAAACTCAATGTTTCATCTTTTTCATGACAACATCGAAAATGACAACGAGCCAGCTTACGAACCTCCACGGTCATTCAGTGATACACATGACATTTCCTCAGAAAACATCCAGGCGATGATAGAACATATAACAATACCTCGAAGACCCAAGCAAACTTGTCGGACAACGTGTAGAACACAAGTGTAATACTGAGGACCCTACTACTGACCAAGAGGTGGAAAAGTGGTTTCTGGGAAAGATCACAGGAAATGTTTCCTTCCAGCAATGAAGATGCAATTAAGACAGTATATCACATTGTGTATGATGATGACAAGGAGCCTGACGAGGAATTCCCCATGTTGAAAGACTTGAAGAGTGGAGACCTTATCATCTTGTCATGAACAATATTAGTATCTTAGACATGGCTAATGTTCCTCCCGATGAGTTCTAAGAATGTGTAACATGTAAGATTGATGATAACGTAAATGCTGTAGGATACTGCACTATTCACAGCTCAGCTCTTCCACTTTGTTCCCTGTGTTCCAGAGTATGTCTTAAACTAAAATGTAGTAAAAAGAGCAAAAAGAGAAAGGAATAGATCAATTCTCATTTTCTATTTTGTACTGTCAATATTGGAACGCAGAGACAAGACGCAGCGTTCTGGGAGAGATGGCCCAGCTGGTGCAGTGAGAGGGGTGTGGATCCCGTTTCCGCACCTTTGAATAAGGTTCTCGACTTTCTACGGTGTCTGTATAACAAGGGTTTACAATATCGGACTTTCAACGTGTATAGATCGGCTATCTCATTCACCCACCATCCTTTGGAGGGGCAACCGTTAGGATCTCATATCCTGATGAAGCGGTTTATTAAAGGAGTTTTCAAACTTAGTATAAGTATACCTGGGATGTCAGTATAGTGTTGAAATTGATAAAAGCAGGAAAATTATCTCTCAGGCAATTAACGTTAAAATTGGTTATGTTGATTGCCGTTATCTCAGCAGGGAGAGAACAATCACTTTCCTTGTCAAAGAGGCCCTACACTCAAGAGGTACAACTCGACGGAGAAAGGATTCCGAACGAAGTTTCGGCATAACAAGCAGGAGACAGCCCCAAACAGTTCATTGAAGGGTTACAAGTTTTCTCGAGCGGTGGGTAGAGTTATCGGAGTCGACAAAGAACTACGGAGACCTCGATGATTTATTCGTGAAGGAACAGTTCATGGATGCCTGCCCTCGGGACTTGACAGTACATCTCAGAGAGCGGGGGGGCAGTATCTCTGGAGGAGCTGGCCCAGCATGTCCTGACTGCCCACCGGAAAGGTTCTAGTGACCAGTTGATAGAGTCTGTTGTTGACAAGTGTGACCACCTCTTTCGCATCGAAAACGTCAAGTGTGTATACTTGTGGAGCAGCAATGATAGTCAAGTAGGTCTACCCTAGTGCAATTATCAAGTGCAATTGATGTTTGATTTTAGCTGAATATAGTACAAAATCGAAATTCTAGTGTTCAATCATTTTGTTCACAGTCCTGTCTTCAAAGATTAACATGCAAGGGAGATTCTTCGAATCATTTATGAAGTGTTTCAAGACATGGATGAACTGAGCCATCTGAACCCACACATGTACCAGACATGAACTTTGCTGGTTACGTTGATGCACTTAATGATAATGATGACATTTACAGCGGTTAGACAAGGATGCCCTTTATCTGCGATTCTATTTCTTTTGGTAGCAGAAATGTAGGAATAAAAATAACATTTGGTAGTGACAGAAAAGAAGTTATGCCAAGTGGCTGATGACACTACGCTACTTTTAGAAGAAAGATCTGTACGCATAGCACTAGAATCACACATTTCAGTAACGTTGCAGGACCCGAACTTAACCATAACAAACACAAGCGATATAGGCGGGTTGCTGGAAATTTAGCAAAAAGGAAATTTATGGAACCTCTACACCTCAAAAAGACACCAGCCCGAAGACGCTGGGGGAGATTGGGACCAGGAAGGCCACGTTGTTAGAGCAAATAAAGGTGGCAGAGCTCAGAAAAGAAGTTGAGTGCCGACTTGCAGTCCGGGTAATTTTACATATTCAAAGTACTTGCAGGTAAGAAGTATAAACATGAGAGTGCAATCTTTGTATGTACCTTTATTTTTTTAATTATATATTTTTCTAGACATGGCCTTTTTCCTGTCACCAACTGACGACCTCACGGAGTATGACAGTGATCAGACGTTCTGCTCGGAAGTCGAATGGCACCAGCTGGACCGTTAAGAGATCGGAGAGCTACTTCGTACATCCACACCAGTGCCGAACAGCACGCCGGAGTTCAAAAGAGCACACGGAGAAATGCGGGACGCTGACGTGACGTCTGCAGACAACTGGACAAGAAATGTGCTGTCGGTCATCCTGGAAGTGTACGACCCCGACGACATCTACAACTGCGACGAAACGGGGCTGCTCTACCGCGCACTCCCTAAGGGCACCCTGGGATCGAAAGGGGAAGACGTTGCAGGGGTAAGAGGGCGATGGACAGAATCAGCATCCTGTTCACCAGCAATATGACCGTAATCGACAAGCTCACCCCCTGGCCGTTGGACACAGTAAGACTCCACGCTGCTTCAGGGGAGTCTAAGTTCCGCTGCCATGGTACTGGAACAATAAAACGTGGATGACAAGTGCAATCTTCACAGTGGGTGAAGAAGGTCGATCAGGACATGGGACGCCGACTGAAGATCATCTTGGTTATGGACATGTAACCTCAGGTCAAGTCCTTGCTCAGGTGATGTAACTTCAGATGGTCTTCTTTGTTAATACATGCAAATATAACCACCGTTTTATTCCTTATCAAAAGTTCAGTCATGTCAAAAGTACTGCATACAGACTATGACGACCAATTTCATTTTGATATTCGACACCAGGAATAATTCAGTGACTATTTTTGGAATTACGTTCCCAATTATCGTGAAAGTAACTTTTCATAACTTACAAAACAGTAAATATTCCACAGCAAATATTCCACAGTAAATATCCAATAGATTCAAGCCTCTACGAAAGGAAAGGCAAATTTTTGTCCCCCGAAAACTTTCTGTACAGTTGAAATATGACATTTGTTGTTAGAAGAGTCTGGGAGGTTCCTGACGGACTCTTTGAAAATCAACTCAGAAAACGATGCGAACACCATCAAACACAACAGGGAGAAGCTGCGTGGGGCTAAGACGAAGGTGCCATGCAGCCAGTTGCAGGCACGCAATGATGGCTTGTTCAAGTCTGGAACAAATCAGACTTAATCCCATGTCATTATGATCAATATCGTCCGCTCCCATGTGCAATATCGTTCGCTTGCTTTATGTGTACATGTATTCAGTTGTTCTGTTATTGGTATGTACGTCGTTAAGAGATTTTAATTGATACACGAAATGGATTTAAAAAAATGTATTGTACCCATCTCCTGGCTTCAATTGCAAATGTATCAGCATTATTAACTTATTAGAATCTCTTTGTAAAATCGACGCAATTCAGTTTGATTGACTGCCAAGTTGATCAAATAAAGTTTGATTTGATTTGAAATAAACGGAGGAAGGGCAGAGGGACAAGCAAGTGTGCAATTATCCGTTGTGCAATAAACTGGCTTCTACTGTAAGTCTACTGGTCTCACTTGATTAAGCCATGATAAGAAGTGTGGTACATACATGCAGGTATATAAGCCATTTGTTGGTGACCCAATTACTGTAATAAGTAGACCTTAGTATTTCAGTATTTTGTTGGTGACCTGTTTGGTATTTCCATCACAGCCGTGCCCCTCATGCTACGAAGGCTAGAATGTTCTGCCGGCTGGCTTGCGGCTCAGAAACCAGGTAGGTTAGAGGTTTTAAAACTGCCTTCTATCAAAATCCTGAATGATACAAGCCTTGAGGCCGCGCTAGTTAAAGTCGAGAAGAACCAAAAGAAGGGAAAAGTGCAACCAAAAGAAGGGAAAAGTGTCGCGGTCGAGAAAGGCCAAACAGCAATGGCATAAAAGAAAAAAAAAACGAAGATAGCAACTAAGGCCTGGGTCACAATTCCCAACCCGGGGCCCGGCCGGGTAGCTTTCGGAAACGAAAAATGTGATATAAAAGGCAACAAAACACACAAAACGTAAACAATATTTGTCATTGGCATAATTTGTGTATATTCCTTGGTCAACACCTTTACTTTTCTTTTCCGCAAACATCCCGGCCGGGGCCCGGTTTGGAAATGTGACCTAAGCCTAAGAGCAAGAAATGTTGAAGAAACCCTTCGGTTTACTTTTGCAAACAGTTATCTTTATCTTTATTTCTTCAATGTATCTCTTGTCCCTAACAGAAGAATACGTCATGTGTCCGACGGGCAGCCCGATATGCAGAAGGGCAGTGCTAGCCGTCCAGCAGACATCTCCTCCCCCTCAACTCCCGGTGTGCTTTCTCATCATTCAGACATTTTCTTTCCCACAGTCGACCTTACTGACAACATTGTTTTCCCCATCCCCTGCTGTTCCCACTGCCGATTTTACATACAAACTGTAATTGCAATAATTCTATTCCTTACATTGTGGGTTTCAAAAAGTAAAAGAAAATAACGTGGCGGTGATGAAATGGAAGATTTGGCACCTGGGTTGTGAAAGCAAACTCACCCCTTTGCTAACGGGTAAATCTGTGTTGTTGTCAAAGGCATGCACCTACAATGATAACCTGTAGCCATAAAAAGTTTACTTGGGAAAATTCACAAAAGGGTTTGCAAATTCTTGGAAAAATTCCAATCCTCGCAGCACCAAAATGTGTTGGCATTGGAACATCGTGACAAGAGTTATGAAGGGGAAAAACACGTTTTTCATTCTGTGGGTGGACGAATCGAGCAAATTGGGTATGACCTTCCATTTTCCTTGAGGGCAAAAACTATGACTCAATCAGTAGAAGGATTAGACTATCTTCATCAAAAGATATTGTACATTGTGATGCCAATTTGTTGCTGGAGGCTGCAAAGGACATGGATGATATAATTGTAAAGATAGAGTTTTCTGTTGCTTTTTGCTCCATTTGATCATGTATAATGCCATATAGAGAAGAGCGTGCAATGGACTTAAAAATCTAGAATGCTGATGCAATTAATATTAACAATGTTTAGTTATTAATCCGTTGGGAATAAACCAATGGGTATTAAGGTGACACCACTGGAAGTGCTACAGAAAGCGAGGGACCAGGAGACCGACGAAGAACTACATTTCTTCCCAAGCTTTCACGGCAGCAAGGAAGAGAGACTAAGAGAGGAGCTCGAGCTGGTAGAGTTGTTGCAGGATGACCCTCATGTAAGGCATAAGGTTTGTCGAGGGGGTGGTTCTCTACCTGAACACCCTGGAATTGAATAACACAAAATATGCACAACAGGTTCGAGATACAACGCTATGGGGCCCTGGTTGACATAAAGCAGCATTAAGGATACTGTCACCTCACACTTTTTCCCAGAGTTGGACACAACCTTCACAAAAGGTTGGAAATACTACAGGGGTCATGGCAGAGACAAATTATCACTCATACTTCAACGGGTACACACAGAAAAGTATTTCAAGCTCTTAGTATGTGTATGTACAAATGGTGATTGATAAAATTATTTTCCCTTGAACAGGTGGGACTTATAATATGTATTTTGGGAAGACGAAGGCTGTGGTGGACCAGGTAACAGCGGCGGACGACAGGCGTCACTTGAAATGAAACTTCAAGATATCATGCAGCAAACCGAGGAACGATGTCCTGAAGGGGCACCCACTCCATTGTCGGCACTTCTAAGTCTACAGTTTGTTCCAATAAACCCTTAACTTAAGACAGCAACAAGATTCACTTCCCAGATAGATGTTCAGTACAATATCCGGCACCGGCAGTTGCGTGCCTACCACCCAGATGCCCACTTTTGTGCGTGTTTGTTATAAAAGTATCTCAATCAGATGTCAGTTATGCTGAATGCGGTGGCCGAACTTGTTCATCTGTGATGACAAAGCCAAGGTACCCGTTGGGGATCCTGCCCTGCCTATCTTTACAGGGGTACGAGGTAAGAAGACACTGGCACCATATACGATGACACTCAGCGCAGCTGATCATGAATCTGCTGTGAAGTCCTTTCTCCGGCACAAAGTCAAGGCCTTCTCAGTCCTACCTTGTACCTCCAGCACTGAACACTGTTGGATCCCGACTACAACCTACATACCGATGGAACTGCTGAACTTCGACGAGTCCAAAACATCGGACAACATTGATATCACAGTTTCGCCGGGTTTCGTGTAGTGTCTGAAAGCTAGCTAACGCAGGTCGACCCACTCACGTCTTCTCCACTTCTTTGGTAAGTTCCGCGTGGTATTTTGGTATTTAGGGTTCTGGTAATTTGGGCATGGGAAGACAGTTGATGGCTGGCTGACGAAGTTTGCAGAGGAATCGGGAATGACAAAGCATCACAATTGGGAGTAGAATAGGTTATTTATATATGGTGTGTAAAATTTATCATTAATTCGACATGCCCGATCAAGACACAGAAGCGGCACTGTCACACAAAGAAGCCATACTAGAGGATATCAGGAGTATTTGAGACCTTTACAGAAAACAAGAGGCAAACCACAAAACCACAGAAAACCGAAACAACTAAATATCCAACAGTAATGGAATTTGCTATTTTGAAGCTTTGTGACTTCATGGAATTGTGTTAAAGAAACCTTCCATTGCTCCCGAAAGGTCTCAAAAAAATCATTAGAAATACATAGGGCTGAAGTGCGTAAGATGGTCCACAAGAAACTGAGCAAAGTTCTGAATGAACAAAAGTTCTGAATGAACAAAACAATGTTACATTCAATCATATCTACTGTGGTAGCTATCATTCAATTAAAATTTGTTGTACAAAACAGTTTAGTTATTTTATTCCTATCCATAGTTTACATCTTATTCATTCCCTTTAACAGTAGTGAAATGCTCTCATTGAAATTATTTCTTCTTTTCTGTTACAGCTCGTCATCGGCGACCAAGCAACATGTAAGAACATCCGTGGGGCAAAGAGACTTTGGACTTTATTTAAAGAGACTATGCCAGAACGACTGCATAGGTTTCATCGTCTCAACTGGGCAAAGGAAAATCCAGGTAGGAACCTCAAATTTACCAGGTGATTTCTAAATGATTTGTATTCTATCCGTACAATTTTTCTTCACACAAAGATTTTGATTCAAAGATAACTGTACTTCTAGGAGATGTCCACTTCATGCGGGAGGCCGGAAAATGCATTGACTAGTAACAGCAAAAAAAAATTCTATGAAACAACCAACATCGGTAAAAGGCAGAGAACAACACTGCAGAGGCTGCTAATCAAGGTCAACTGTCCTCCTGTGAGTCATCACATTACTATCATATCAGTCCACAGCCTTGTGTAAGACAGCAAAAGAGAAAAGGAGGTAGCAATAAACCGAAAAAGAATAATATGGTGGCATTTTTATGATACGAAAATACTTTTATTATATACAAAAATTACAAAAAAGGTAATGCATCTTTGACACAAATCAAACTGATATTTTATGACAAGGCAACTCAATTCACACAGCAATGTCATCACTGTTTCAGTTTGAGGCCAAGTACCAGACCCTGGGGGAAGATTGCGATGTGTAAGACTGGACTTTAAACCTGGTCGAGGACAGGGGTATGCAAAATTCTTTATATGATTGTATGATAACAATATTTGAGTGCTGGCTAATACTATATATTATAAACACTGGCAGTTCTTTTTACAATCAAACCTGCCCAAGTGAACATCTCTTCAAGCCGACCACCTTGCATTTTCCCCATTGAAGTAATAATTATGCGACCTTTGCAAGACGAACACCTGGCCAACATGACCGTGTTGCAGATATCACCAGACGATATAAAATGGATTTAAGACCACAAAATCATCAGAATATTCACAAGTAGAATTTGTTCGTGGGATCAGTAGATTCCTCAGACCAGATTATACTTTTCTAGAATGTGTAGCAGTTTTACCACCATACAGTTTTGCCATCAGTTTCATAAAGAAAAGTAGTAAGTGATGCATGAAAAAGTCAGTGCTGGTTAGACATGTGAATTTTATTCTATACCTATTGCATCATTAATGTTTGGGGAAAAAAGAGGTGTAGATTTCTGAAAGATCCTCATGATCACTTACATAGCCAACCTCCTCAACACACTGGGAAAAGTAGCTGTAATGTGCTTCTCAACACACTAAGGAAAGTAGCAAAGATATGTATATGAACGTTTCTGTTACTTTGTTGTGTCTATAAATCAATGGGGAAATGAAGTAACTTCCATTCTTAATGCCCATTCTATCCCAAATCTTGTTTGCACCCACAGTAATCTTGCAACATGCAACAGCAACCCGGCCACAGCGGCCTTCGACTTCGACGCTGTTACAAACGGAGACATGCAAACTACGGGTGGGTACAAAGTTGTCGTATCGCTTCCACAAGTACAACAGGCCACCCGCATTGCTGCGACTGTTTGATAAGAAACTGCTACCATGTACAGCTGACACCTCACAACTAGCTAGCCCCTGCACTATGTGCTACAGGCAAACCTTTCACTTCTGCCTGTTTCTCCTCAGATGGTGCTTAAGCAGTGCACAAAAAATTCTGCTATAGATGCAAGAATTACTTTGCACCGAATGACACCATTCACTACTGTAGGAAGGTGTGTACCAATGCAGCTTCTCCTTTGAGGATGCGGAAAAGGTTTTCGGAAGATTCATGGCGGAACGTCTCGGTCTCTGTCCAGTCCCGCTCGTAGCAGTACATCGTCTCTCCAAGCCTACGAAGTCTCGCCCCAACCCACATTTACTTGTCATGTTAGTGAACTTCAACGACAGAGATCGAATTCTGAAGGAAGTGAGGGAACAAGGAAGGCTTAGCTGTATTTGAAAACCCCCGCCTTTGCAGGCTGCGAGAGATAAGCTGGTGCCGACTCGAGACGCTGCTGCAGCGGCAGCTAAAGGTACGAATGATTTAGTTTTTTATTTAGTCCGTAATGTATAATGCATTTGCCATTTTCAGACATCTCAATGTCTACTTTCAAACTGTACATACTCATGAACAAGCAGCACACACATGTACCAACAGAACATCAGAGTGTGTGCCTTCATCTACTGAAGACTTTCCAACAGCCAAGAAACAGACACTAAGTTCACAAGCAACTACCTCTACCCCAGGCCCAGTGCATTGTGCAAAAATGCAGCATTATTCAGCAGCTTTTGGCTAATAGTAAGGACAGTCTTTGCAAAAAAATAATCTGATCAAAAAGAACATGTACATGGAGTACCATGAAGCTACGAAATCGGTCACTTTTCCCAACGATAGGACTAACTTTGTCACCTCCATCAACCTATCCTAAATCTGGCGTGGGGACATCCCACCAAATGGTCATCAGCCATTTCCTCATCATAAGTCTTAATTTACATATATATGTTATTTCATCTTTATAGAATGACACTGGACCACAACTCGTTGCATGCAGCTATAGTGATGCACACCTAATGCCGCCGCCGGAGCTTGCCTTCCGCGAGGCCAGCTGTCCTTATGGTAAGTAATTTCTCACTGGTTTAATTTTCAAGCAGATCTACATGTTCAGCTAGCATTTTGCTGTATTACATCTAAGTACTGCATGATACTATAGCCACATACCAACCAACCCCACCCTCGCGAACATTGACGCGAGTACAGATGCTTTCTCAGGTATTGTCTGATGGTGAAAATACATAATAGATAAAACACGGAATTACTTAATTTAGCTATGACAAAATACAGACAACTACAAAACTACCAGTCAAGTTATATTCTTACATTCAAGTTATATACAAGGGAATTACTTGAAGCTAGACCTTGAATATGACAAAATACCGACTGACCTAGCTACAAAACTATCCGTCAAGTTTGAACCAGGCCCACACTTACAGTAAAATAGATCTTATCAAAACAGGATGCTGTTAAACTTGCGGAACTATTCAAGCGCCCAGTCTCGCGAATGTTCAAATTAGCACTTCTCTTTGATACCCGACACAAAACAGCCTCTCTCAAATGCAAACATTTAAAAGTGCCATTCCTTTTCAACTCAGACCAGCAGTCAAAATAGCTGACAGGCTAATATCTTCGATATTGTAAGATCATAAGACATGTATTGTTAGTACTTGTGACAATGTTCGTTCCTCTTGCTAGTGACAGAGATATGTGTCTGGTTTCTACATATTTTACAACATGAAATAATTCAATGGATGGCGAGACTGGGGGATGGTTTACAGTTCTCTTGATGACTCGTCATCAAAGGTGTCAATCATCATAGATGGAATGGATCAGAATAAAACAGCCATTCCACATTTTGTACAGAAAACGAAGGTATATAATTTTCGATGGCTGCTTCGTCCTTATGTGGAACTTTTTTCTGGCGGCACTTGTGTATATCCTGTCTGAGCAGGGTATTAGGTGGCGTGGGGCACCGAGGCTCACTTAGGGTTTGTCGGTTTATCGGCTTTTGAGTTATTCAATCCTCTGGCTGCTTTTTCAATAAACCAATCAGGTCGAAATCGAACCATAGAATCTACCGGTAAGAGTTCTTGGGAGTCAAATGAACCTATCAACGACTACCTATTAAACCAGACTAAAAAATAACTAACGTTAGCTGAAAAATGCTAGTTCAAGGACATGAATGACAAAGATGACAATTGTAGACCAGATAATATAGGACCGCGACATATGTAAGAGCCTGATTTGTCTACTTTGCAGAATTCCTTGGTAGGCCATCTATCAGTGGGGACAGCATCAAGCAGTTCTTCCTAACCCATGTCCTGGAACAAGGAATAAGGCCATATCAGCTTGAAGTCATAGATGGAATGGATCAGAATAAGACAGCCATTCCACATTTTGTGCAGAAAACGAAGGTATTTGTATATTTCTATTTAAATCATCAAGTTCTTGGTATGGACACAAGCTATTGAACCAGGAGGGGCAGACTCAACCCTGAGACCGTTAGAATTTATTTTTGGGAACACTTCCTGGACAGCAGGAAAAAAAAGTAATTTCGAGGCCTGACTGTTGACGAGATAGAACAGCTTATCCTGACCCTGTCACAGCACGGAAATGAACAAGATCTGGACGCAACAGAAAAAAAAACGTGTTAAGTGCACCCAGAACCCATCAGTCCAGGACTGGAACTCTATACCGCTACAGGAAACATCAAGAAGGGTGGGGTCATCTTACCGGTGTTCAGATGTGGTGGCACAGCATACTTTGAATGCCTTTTTCATCACCACCTGAACAATCCTGATATATGTAAAATTCTCACAATAAGTAGACCAAGAAGTCCAATCAAATTCGCTTACAAAATGGATGCCACCATACTCGAGACAGCGGAGTCAGCAAATATTAGCATTTGCACTAAATAATTATCAGTGCCATTGTGAGATTGTGTGTGTACTTATACGCCTGCAATCTCTGAATGTACTGTGTGCGATGTGGAAGTACATGCTGATAACATTTTTCTGCAGCTCAAGAACAGGAGGCGACAGCACACGAGTTAGAAATCCAGCAGGAGACGTAAAAATACTGGCGACAGGACTTGACACATTTCAATGAGAACAAGTATTCAGCAACAAGCAGTTACCTTATTTGACCCCAACATATGTCTGGAGATTACGTCAAACCACTGTAACAGTTATAATTTATGACATTTTACAATAGATAGAATCTTAAACAAATCTTAATCATTTAACAATGTCTATTCCTCAGGTACCATCAGGAGGATGGAGCCGATGCCATTTGCGTACCCTGAAGTCTTAGGTACATGATCTTTTCTTGTCTTGCATTTTTCTATCTGAACGTAGCTTTCTGTTAGTTTAAGTATATATGACAGTGAAATCATGGTGCCATATAAGGCATTTAGTACAGTGTGTAACGGTACTGGGGGCAGCATTTGACACATTACAATGAGAACAAGTATTCAGCAACAAGCAGTTACCTTATTTGACCCCCAACATCTGTCTGGAGATTACGTCAAACCAGTGTTATAACTTATGAGAGATCACATTATACATTCAATAGAATCTTAATCAAATCTCAATCATTTAGCAATGTCTTTTCCTCAGGAACATGCCGGCAATGCGTTGGCATTGGGATTTCGTCTACTGTGAAGGTACATGATCTTTTCTTGTCTTGCATTTTTCAAAGGCTACTTCCTTCCCAGAAATATTCCTATGAGGCAGCACAAAAAGGCTGTCTGGGGCGAAGAAAATGTATAGATATTCTCCCTTTTGCTCTCAATTATGGCTTCAACATCCAACAAACCCATCTAAGCTGAACCAGCCCCCACTAAGCCAGAGGCACAGTCCCCAAAGTCTGGGTTTCCAAGAGGCTGGACAGCTGTAAAAATTGACCTAACACCCCCAAGTGAGTCTAATAATAATCAACCGACGTCATCAATGATGTATCATAACTTGACTTGCCACGAATAATAAGTGTTTGTTTGGGGAAAGCTCCTGCTATGATCAGTTGCTGCAAGCTGTGCTGACTTTGCTGCAGAACGATATTGGCTTTGACAACCAGAGAATGGCAATTCTTTATCAGAGGTGCATGTAGATATTTTAGTGTTGGTGTTTTGTCATTCAGATGGTCTGCATAAGTGACTGATGTTCACCTAATGTCAGGAGCTTCTGTGTAGGGAACAGACATAACAAAAATAATGATTAGTTGAGCAGTAGACAATTTTACCTCTTTTGCCAGTTGGCACCGACCAGAAAATATGATACATAACTATCAAATAGATCATGCATTTATGACAGGGATAACGGCATAATTTGGCCGGGAAAAAACGTGGAGGTACACCTAGCCCGCATTTTTTTCCATGAATACATTTGACAAAATACAATATGTACACAACGCTCCTCCTTGGTTTAGATGCACATCATCGCCATACAAAACACAAAGTGGACGTGTGTCAGAATTCACAAGTATATCAAGTTCTTTTGTCCGCCGACGGGTAAACAACATAATCCATCACAGATGTCAGCCACGGCCGGCCTCACATAACGTTACTAGTTTTGAAGTCAGCCACGGCCGGCCACACATAACGATACTAGTTTTGAAGAACCGTGGACAAAATCGGGTGTGTATCATCGACATAGTACAAGCAAGACCTTGACTAGCATCAAAAACTATAAGTTCGGGACAAAAATCTGAGGGTAAAATGACAAGAAGAATACAAACACTGTACCACACCCTTCTTTCATACCACACGGCGTGGATCAAGTAACCTCCTTCTTCTTTCGGCCTGACTGCCGCCCTCATTTTCAGATTCAATCGATTTCCTTCCAAGAATTCGTCCACACACACATACGGACGACCACAACATTTGAGAAATTTCTTTACATAAAGACAACAATCAGGTCGAAAAGATGAGGGCGGTAGCTCAAACCAACGAAGAAGACGACCTCTTCATAATTTGTACGCCCACCTTTTGCAACTAAAGCTGCACGACTGTACGGCGGGAAGTACTCAGTACATATCCATCCGCTACCATTTTGACCAGCGGTGTAGCACCAAATAAATTCATCAAAAACAACTAAATTAGTTTACATATTGTAAAAATAGCGTACCAACATGTGGAAATAATGCACTTATAAAATAACAAGGACTTATTCGAAGGCTGCTTCGTCCTTGTGAGGAACTATTTTCTGGCGGCACTTGTGTATATACTGTCTAAGGAGGGAATTCGGTGGCGCGGGGCAGCGAGGCTCACTAAGGGGTTTGTCGGTGTATCGGCTTTTGAGCATTTGGAATAAACAAATCATGAAGGTCGAAAACGAACCACGCAATCTACCGGAGTTCCAGGGAGCCAAATGAACGTATCAACGACTACGTAACGAGATTAGATAACGTAACAACGTAACGTAACGTAACGAAAAATGCAAATTCAAGGACATGGATGAAATAGATAGCAGAATTGTTAACCAAATAATATGCGGTTGCGACATATGGAAGAGCCTGATTTGTCAGTAATAGAAGAACAAAACACGGATCCTTAGGAGGCACGAGGCCAGCTTTCAGGTGCCTGTAACGCCTGTACAGTTCATCAGCTGTGCGGATCAGGTGGGACACGAAATCATTGACAAAAGTCATTAACACCTTTTCTTTTGGCAACAACTGTGTGGAGGCGCTGCTACTGTACCACAACACCCTTGCCAAAGACATCGCTGCCCTAAATGAGAAGGTGTGACAAGGCCAGCCGCAGGGTCATGCGCAGCTACCCCAGTGCTGCGAAGACTGTCGGGGAGAAGATGGAGGAGATCAAAGATGCCAGGGGCTACCTGGAAGAACGAGCAGCAAAAAAATGGCACAGGTGTCCAGCGAGAGAAAGCGGTCCAGAGCAACAACAGATTTGTCAGATGAACCCACTGCGAACAGGAGACGCACAGGTGCCAGTGCCACCGCCACTGCTACCACCACACCACGGGACCAGGTGCCACTGCAGGTACCACTATAAGACAAGACACCTGCAGAATGACATGAAATAACAATTTCCCAATAAAGATATTAGTTTTAAGTCCAAGGTCATCCAATATTTTTTCCAGGAATTGGAGGCTTCCGAGGATGAACTGAACTGGACTGAACTGGAGGCTTCCTGCCTACAAGGCTGAGGCATGACTTGATGTGGAACCGGGTGGGGAACGCCAGAGAGGGTGCGGGGAAGAACATCGGGCTCGAACTCATCAATGACCTGAATGGTTAGTTTTATATTGTACATTGACATACAACTTTACTGCACTGAACATTTGCTATCAAGGAGCTTGACTGTTGTTTCATGTTTCTTAAAGGCAACCAAAGCGGTATCTGCTCGTCCCAGGGCAGTAGAACTAGAATTTGCAAAGTTAATTTTCTGGGCACTTTCTTACGTTCTAAGATGAATCAACCCTACCCCATTCCATACCGACATTCGGGGAGCGAAAGTTCGATGTCACTGTGTCACGAGAACGCCGTGAAAATCTGGTCACTTCTATCGCCAATTTGCGATCCTCCATGTTTGAATTTTCCGAGTATTTCCGACTTCTGCCGATCCGAGCCGACGAGTAGTCACGTGGTTTACTCTGACCTTTCGGTTGAGGTCAACATATGGCGCGAGATTCTTCCCTGCCGATTGCCGATTTGACTCACATAGCGTCCTTGATTCCACGTTGACTACACTGTTTTTTTCGCCTCTTTTCTGCGCTCGTGACGTTGATTTTGACATGTCGAAGTGGACGAGGTGCCGCCCCTCACGGAAGTCCAAAACAAGAGCCAACAACTTTTTGCGCGAGTTTGCGGCGGCTAGAGACGACGACACTGAAGATGTAAGTATTTTTGTTTTGTTTTGACATTTCGAGTGGAGGACACATCACCGTAAACAACTGATTTAGATCGAAAAGAAAACATCAAAAGACAACTAGAAACAGCTTACTCAAGTAAAATCAACTAGACCCTATGTGGAAACCAGTTACGGGTTCCGATTTGAAAAGTTTGCGTTTGGATGGGTTTTCCTTCCACCCGGCGATGAAAGCAAATTTTCTTCCCGCTCCCACCCAGCTATTGCCTTTTTTCGGGAGTACAGCTTATGGTGTAATTTCTTGCTCACAACGTGATAGTAAATATTCTTGTGTAAACTGCCGATTTAGGTATCTGTTAGTCAACTCTAATTTGCTTTTTTGAGTGCGATCTTGCATTCCAATGCACCTATGGGAGTAGCCGAGTTTCTGTTTCAGGCTGTAACAACACAAGGTCATTAATCTTGTCAAGACCTTCCCGGGTAAGGTGCCTGGACAGACAGAAAGTCTGGTCATATTCCTCTGGGCAATTAGAAGTCTATAGTAGTATTGGCCAGTTGTTTATACCAGTGGCAAAACTGACGAGAAATTCTACCACTTACGACTAAGGAAAAGGGTGGAATGTTTATAGCTGACAACGTGATAGTTAAGTCTTTTAATTACCGCTTACGCATAAGAGAAAAATATCAAGGTCCAGCATCAGAGTAATAGACACATAATAGACACATCATTTTCTCCAGAATCACCCACGAGTCCCCTTTCTCATGATTTTGGTTCAGGTCCACCCAGTGCGCGGAAGGGCGTTTGCGCGGCACAACGTCCAAAGGGCTGGGTTACTGTCGACCACACCCCCCCCAGGACAGCTGCCAGCCGCAGGGCCTTCAACGACCCCCCCGGGACAGCTGCCAGCCACGGGGCCTTCCACGGCCCCCCCGGGACAGCTGCCAGCCACGGGGCCTTCCACGGCTCCCCCAGGACTGCTGCCAGTCTCGGGGCCTTCCACGGCCCCCGCGGGACAGCTGCCAGCCCCGGGGCCTTCCACGGCCCCCGCGGGACAGCTGCCAGCCCCGGGGCCTTCCACGGCCCCCGCGGGACAGCTGCCCGCCTCAGCTGTGGAGGACATGATGAACATCTCCGCCATGTCCGCCAGCATGTTAGACTTGCAGATCGACGACCATGGTGATGATGCGTCTGATACGCCCGCCCCAGGTGAAGAGAGTTCCGACTCCAGCCCACCCGCCAGCCCACCCGCCAACCCACCCGCCACCCGAGGCCGTGGTCGAGGCCGTGGTCGAGGGACAACCAGAGGAAACCGGAGGGAACCAGGGGCACCGCAGCCAAGAAGGCGGACGAGAAGAAGCGTCGCTGCCTTGTCCACTGCGGAGCAGAGAGAGCGCATCGCACAACTCAAGGCCAGAAGGATTAAGAATATAGAGGTAACATTGGTGTAAATAACATTCAAACATAAATAAATCAATGGTTCTGAATACCTGGTGATATAGACATACACAATTATTCTCTGTTCTTTTCTACTGTGACTACCTTTACATCAAGTAAGTTGTCTTCTGCATCATTCATTCTTGACTTCTTTTTGTCTTAGGACCGGGTTTATGCCATGAGGTTAGAGGACACCCAGAAGTATCTCATCAAGATTTTAAGGACACAGCCAGCTGTCCTATTTGACATCATGGAAGATGGTGATGGTGCCGAGGGTGGTGGTGGTGCCGAGGGCGGTGTTGAGGGAGGTGTCCAGGGTGGTGGCGAGGGAGGTGGAGGTGCCGAGGGCGGTGTTGAGGGAGGTGTCCAGGGTGGTGCCGAGGGCGGTGGCGAGGGAGGTGCCCAGGGCGGTGGCGAGGGAGGTGGAGGTGCCCAGGTCGGTGGCGAGGGAGGTGCCCAGGGCGGCGGCGGTGCCGAGGGCGATGCAGAGGGAGGTGCCGAGGGCGGTGGTGAGGGAGGTGCCGAGGGCGGTGGCGGTGCCCAGGGCGGTGCCGTGGGCGGTGGTGGCCCACAGGGTGGTGGCGTTCCACAGGGTGGTGGCGGTCCACATAGTCACTTTCCACAGGCTGGTGACTGGTGCACTTGTCGTAACTGTAAGGAAATGCCATTAGATGTCGAAAAACTATGCTGCGGTGGTGGGCCCGAGTCTTGTCTCTCCAGACTTCCAGTAAGTTTTGCTAAAATCTGTTGTCCTTAGAGAAACATGTAATAATCAAAATTCACTGTAGACAACTTTTACAACAGGACAGCAAATAGACTTTAATTTTTTCCGGAAATGACAGCATAAAAACATGTCATTTTCCTTTCAAGAAATCTCAAGGCAGAGTTCCACAGAAAATCATACAAGGACAATCTTGTTTCTTCCTTATACTAGAACATTTCATACAGCAGTAACTGTTTTGTAACATGAACAAGGTCAAAGATGAAGCCCACTTTATATTAGATTGTAGTTTATATAGTAATGATAGAAGTATTCTTTTTAGCTTTATTATAGGAAAGTTCCCTCGCTTTGAACCTTTACTAGTGTTGAAAAATTCATTTTTCTTATGAGATTTGATCGAACGACATTATACAAACACATCTCAAGCTACATATTCAACATTACTAAGAAACGAGAAGAAGCCGAACAAATGTATTAGACTAGTTTTAGAATCCATGTTTTAGAAACCATGTGTACTGCACTACTACCTTTTGTATCTATATGCTTGTATTTAGCCCGATAGGGCATGAATGTGCAATAAAGGCTATTATTATATAAAATCAAACATACACAGAAACAAGAAACAAAGTACTAGTAAACATATCAAACAATAATATATGTACATAGCACATATCAACATATCATGAAAGTCATGAAAGCATTCTTTTCTTTTTCTAGGACATGGACTTGTACGTCCTTGACCAGCCAGTCCTGAGAATAGCCAGATGGGCCAGAAATGACGTCTTGGCCTTGCAGGATGGTGATGAACCTGGTGCAGACCTGCGAGGGTTTCGCCATGCAGCATACAGACAGTGGGTGCTGTGGCACTATGGCCGACTAGGGCAGGGGAATAGGGTAGTTGTACCTAGCTGTGTTACATTTAGAATCAGAGACGAGTTTCCTGATCCCCTTAGACAGTACACGGGTTACATTCCAAGCCGGTTGTAAATATTTTTTTTTCAAAACAACACATCAACCTTGTAATGTTTTTAAATGGATGGCTTGTTGACTTGATCCTAAATTTTAGTTAAAACTCCTAACAATTTCTATGTCATGTGATAAAGGGGAACCAGGGTACTGATGAAGCCAGTTGAATGCACAGACATCATTTGGATCCTGTATATGTGAATCGTTCATGAAAGGTTTTCTACAACTGAGAAACAAAACTTGTTACAATTTCACTGTATGCTCCATTCGGTCCAGGAGAAGGGAAAGACGAAAACATTTAATGTAAGATCCGCATATAGGAAACCTAATGATTGCATTGCATGACTACCTTCATCAGTACACCTCACTCTATTCCCTGGTTTTCAAGCCACTCTTGACTTGTGCTGCTCTACAAGCTCGCTGGTTGGCGGTGGTGGTAGCTTTGCCAGGTTACCCCTTCGCCTGGGATCACTGTCTGCCATGGGTTGAGTTCTGCTCATGCCGCGGTTTTTGTCAATCCTTGCCTTGAGTATGGCTGCCTGCAGATCCCTGATGTAGGTGTACTGTTTTGGTTTCCTTGGCACGTAAATGGACCATCTCTCGGATTTCTTCTGAAATCGTCTCTTGTACCTGAAGACAATCAAAACAGTTGCTTTCACTGCCAGTCTAAAACAGTAAAAGTGGAATAAATTCTCAATTACAGGATACTAGTAGATGGTCTGTACATACATAAACATTTTCATTACATCTGTGCATTAAAATGCCGGTACCAGATTTGTGCAAGAATTCACCCTTTACAAATGTATGTACTCGGAATTTTGTACATGAACTTGGTGTTGCAATATCTATTTCACGTGCTTCTTATCTCCACATTCTGCTTGGAACCTCCTGTATACTATTTAAGTGCTGTTACAATATGAAAGTCAAGTTAATATTGCTTTAACCACTGAATGTTAGCTGTGTAGCAACTTACATGATATGTCCATCTTTATTCTTCCATACCGGCCTGTCCTTGTGGGCATTGTAGTCGATTGCAGCAAGCTGACACCTGGCCTTGTACACTGGGGGGCTGACGCATCAGAATGTGATTCTGAAAGGACTCTAAGTCCGACGTTGTTCTGGAACAAGAAAGTTTCAACATGACTACATTCAGCATGATTTGCTTTTAATCAATCTTTGTAAGATTTCACAGTAAATAGCAGCATATGGAGAAGACATGTAAGAAATTTGTGGTATTTAGAAATAGTGTGAAAATATTCATCTGTATTATGTAAGTTTATTCAAAAAACATTTCAACAATATCTAACATATCAGACATACAAGCACTCTTACCGGAAGCGTAGGAACTTAAATGTTGTTTTCAGCCACCGCTTGTTAAGGATGAGCTTGCTCAGCTTCTCGTGAGCTGGTGTGCCCTTAACAAGCCATGGCTTCGTCCTCACTTCTGCCGGGTCAATCGGGTCATGCTGACATGACCCTGTAGCCCATTGGTGCTCGTTGCACACGTGATGCAGCACTCCCTTCCAAAGCACCTGATACCGATTTAAATAGGGGTAATACATGAATCCTTAACATGAGTTGAATCAGTCATTAAACCAATGAATAGTATTTTCATTGAAAAAGAATGACACAAGTTATTCAAACAGGATGATGACTCATTTGACACATTAAAGGAATATCTTATACTGTATTTAAGATAACAGTAGAATAGAATGTTTTTTTTCCATAGTATTTCATTTTCTTCAATAACTGTTTTTCCTTGAGTTCTTTAGTTTAGATCAGTGTTTGTTAATTTATGTTTCAAAGAGGACCATGAAGGAAGCATTTTGACACTGCTTACTACTAGCATTACCTGTCATTTATGGCCCTCATTTGCAGATGTATAGAACATGATACTTACGATGAATTCTTCGTAGTTGTTGGCATGCTTACAACAATACCAGAAGTGTCTGACAATGTCGCGCGTCCATGGCAGGAGGTCTTTGCCGCCCTTCTCCCCTCCAGCCTATTGGAAATAAGTAAACAATTTCAACAGTTTTGACTTGTTTCAAGGGTCGTAGCCCTTGTAAGAGCCAGCAGCTAATATTTCCTGCAATGTCCAATAAGGATCATGTGACTAACTTCTGTGTGTATTCATTTATCTGCCTCCATGCTAGCATTCTCGCAAGACATATGGAAAAGACTATAGACGACATAATTTTTCATTATTACCCAGTCTGTTACAATAAATGCATGATATTATATTACACTGAAGCTGTGTACTTACTTTCACTAGCTTCTTTGTCAGGTTTTTGGCCCCGTGCCAGACATCCAGGGAATGGAAGATGCCTTTTTTACCATACACCCCTTTGTCAGGCCCTATTTTCAGGAAATAGAACATAAATCAAATAAAATATGTCCAGCACAAATCATGTTGACATTTGTATAGGTGTCCTGAAATTTGTAGGTACCACAAGCATTGCTTCAGTCGTGAGAAGACACTGACACTGCATTTTACAGAGTCAAATAGAAAATCTTCTATCATTTAAGCAGACAGCCATTTGAGAATCTAGCTTAAGAAATATGACAATCAATAGTTAGACTGTACGTACTCATCAGTGAAGAGATTTGGGGATGTGCATCCGTGCACACCTCTGTGATGGGAACACCTTTGTCGAGGAGGTCGTCCATGGCTTTTTTGAAGCCGTCCTTCTCCATCACAGAGGAATTTCTGTCAGTCTCCCTCTTGTCCACAACTTCGATAGCCACAATGGACCTGGATTCGTTGTCCAAGGCAGTGTACGTGCAGTATTGTGCACAGTGTCCCGGGGAGTCCATACGGCCATCACCTGTACATAACGTAATCGAATGAAAAGGTTTTTTTTTGTAAACTATCTTTTAGTTTCCTTTTAAGTACATGTATTGTACATCTATTGTTTTACTTTTAGTAGGGTCAACATTACAAAGCTGAATATGTTCCTGACAAAGTATGGTATGGTGTGATTAGCAGTAATGGCATAAATCTGCATTGACACTATCTACAAGTAACTTTATATCAAGTATATCAGAAGCAATTATTATTTCTGACATTGAAAGATATGCAGAGATTTAAACAAAAGTCATCCCTCTCACAGTGTATAACAAAATGCAACTAGCAACCAGTTTATTAGCTGGGACAACACTTGGCATACAGAACTTTTTGGCAAAAATGAAGAAATCAACATTAGCATTTTGATCCTGGTTGTTAGTTTTTGAAAATGAATAAGAGTGATGTCACACTTTGTCCACATATACATGGGAAACATCGTAAAACTACCTATGTACATACCAAGGAGAATGACCTCTTCTTTGGTCCTCAGATCCCTGACGATTTCCTCCTGTTGTTTGACCCAGTACTGGTTGATTGTGTCAACACAGTACTGCCTCTGAATCTTGTAAAATGTTGACTCGTTCACACATCCCAAGTTCATGAATTTGCACATCAGGCTGTACTTGCCATAGTTGTTTCCCGACAACAGAAGGCTGGAGGCTTGCATGAAATCACCTCCTTGCACACCGAATTTCAGTCTTGGCTGGGTGAACCACCTCCAGACTAGATGACCATTTTTGCAGTGCTGCAGCAAAAGATATAGCATACAGAACATGTAACAAGAACTGTAGTAATCAAAACAATTGTAAATGTAGTCCAGTAGTCAAGGAAGTAACAAGACAGATGCAGGGCAGCAGCAACACAAGGACATAAAGCAGATTAACAAATGGAAGCAAGTTGATCATTGCCTACGAAGTGTTTCCTTACCCATTTGACGATCATCCCACTTGCCACGATCTGCACAGATGGAACAGGGTTTTCAACGGGGTGGACCGGGGGAACGGGGGCAGGACATTCACGGCACCTTCTCTTGTCTTCAGGCAGCTCCAGGAAGCCGATAAGCTGCTCGAGGCACCTCTTGTAGATGATAGAACACTTGTCATCCACAATGTCTTCTGGGCGTTCAATCCTAATTTCGCGTGGGAGATTCTTCAATGACTCATCAATGGCTTGCTCCTTGTTAATGGACTGGTCATTGTCAGTGGTCAAGCTCTCTTCACCCAATGACCCGTCCTCCACTCCAGGAGCCATGTCGTGGCAGAAAACCTCCTCTTCTGCTGTAATGATGTCGTAGGTCTCAATGTCCCGGTCCAAAAGCTTGTATGCTGCCCTGAAATAAAGTAGAAAGAAACTTGGTTGCAAAGAAAAATGGATCAAGGCATATAATTATAAATCAAGAGTCTTCTCCATTTGGTTACTTGACAGCAAGATCAACAAACAACGATACGATTTTGTGCATAGAGAAGTGTACCTAAAAAAACTTTAGGTACCGGTACAAGTACACAGGTCTAGGTACAGGTCCGGACATGTTCCTGTACCCATGCAGGTTTGATCAATTATTTGTAAGTTATGCATGAAGCCAGCTGTCTCTTTTAGTTATAGATTGTCATCTTTGTGTGAGCATTTACATATTTGAACCTTAAAACACAGTTTCCTTGATTTTCAACTGCAAGATTATCACCATTGTCATTGTTAATTCAGGACTTACTTATCTGTAGTCTGAAAAAGTGGTATCAACTAGTGATTTAGATGGTTTAGGTACAGGTACAGCTCCTAAACCCTGTGCTGTACCTGTACCTTAACAGTTTTTTTTAGGTACGGTACAGGTACTAGTACAGGTATTTAGGTACACAGCCCCATAACTTGTACGGATATATTAAAACATGTCACCAATCACACACATAGGTAAACGCTTTGCAATACTGGTATTCGAACAATCAAAGTGAGACAAAGTAATTATGTTACCTAACACCACACAATCACACACATACAATACTGAAACACATACATACCGGAGTGATGCAGGAGGCTCATAGTCAGGGTCACCCATCACATCATCATAATACTCCTCAGAGTCTGAGAAATCGTCATCATCCTCAGACATATCTTCCTCGACTTCCACTGAAATCCTGGATGAAACAAAAAAAATTAATAAGGACATCATGTGAAAGGTTAAAAGGTATGTTACAACTTACAACTAAATTCGGGTATCTATCTGTCTAATTGAACAGAACTACCAGCTTGTGAACGTGAAGTAAACTAAAGCAAAGGGGACATAGATAATGATGCCTCCAGGATAAGTCTGCCTACATGAAATAACAAACAATGCCAGAAACATGACATTTGTAATAGATAGTAAAAGATACCAATTACTTACCCAATGTTCTCCAGGGCATTAATTTCTTTCTCATTCTCTGGATCCTGAATGTGTGCTCTGCTTTCAGGCCTCTTCTCAGCGCTCCTGGTAGGAGGGCGGGATATGCCGCATGGTATCACATACAAGGCTTTGGTTGACAAATGCACACACGATAATGGCACGGCTTATGTTTATAACAAAACATGGTAAAAGTGACACAATTGCTGCAAAATATTATAATTATTATTATAATTCACTGCACACAACACAACATTTTTGTCACCTTCCTGAAATTAACTGGGGTAAACGATAGCCTGGCTTGTTTGTTTGATTGAATGATTTACTCCATGTACGAAGGTTAGAATGTTTAAACAGAAATTTTACGCAGTCTCATCAGAAAATAGAATACCTGCTCAAAGCATTCTCTAGGACTTCACATGGTGGTGACCTGCTCACAGCAGCATCCAGGACTTGACCTCGTGGTGACAAACAAATGTTTTCTCCCCTGCAATAAAGTATGTAGTTGATTTAGACCTAGTTGCAAAATAGCAAAAGTGTATGCCCAATAAAATAATGCTCATGCTTGTGGTGTTCAAAGTATTCCAAACACATAAATTGTTTGGGTTCTCACAGCTAATGAGGATAATTTGGTAGAGTTCTTTACAACAAATGGTGCTTGATGCATGCATTGAACAATAACATGGTAAGTAAAGAAAAAAATCAATTGCAAGTTCTAGAAGTGGCTGTTATATACTCTACTATTTAAGAACAATGTTGTTGAAAGAAAGCATTTGTCAACAGTGAGCAAAGCACCATTCAAAAATGATTGTATTTCACTACATCTACACATCATTCTTTACCAAGAACTACATTATACTTGAGTCAGTTATGTCATATTAAAAATGCTTTCAATCAGTCTTAACCATCCAGAAAAATTTTGGATGCACAAACTCAACTTCCTAAACAGGCGCCATAAGAGCTGCCAATAGTGCAACAAGATGACACAAAACAAGCAGCTGTTTGTTCTAGATGTGTTTATTATCATCAATCTTATCTAATGGAATGCATACTATGAAGTACAAAAAGGGGTAGAAATTAATTTTTGGGATAAGGTGAACTGGTACATAAACTACATACAATTTTGGAGCGTTGACTCGAAAATTTCGAAGAACCCAAATTCCTACGTCAAGTTCTTATAGTTATACAAGTATACTATGAATGGCTTTTTATTGTTTTTCTAACACTGAATGTGTGGTGTATACTCGTATACTAAGATATCAGAAAAACAAACATGCACCCAGTATTTCGAGACAGTGCATGTACTTACACGATTGAAGCAGGAGAACTGTCACCATCTGATGGTGCCCCAACACTTGACTCATCATCAAAGAGGCTAGGGCCAGTGGGGGACTGCAACATGTGCTTGGGGCTTGAAGTCCTGGGGACAGACTCCTCGGGCTTCTTCTTGAAGCTAGAGGAATTATGCATAAAAATGCTCGTCATAAACCAGTCAAAAACAGCTATGTATATGACCAAAATCAAGAAATAAACAACACCAGGAACCTCTATGGTTCAGACAACAACCAGGAGGTTACAAAAGTAACGATGGCTGCAACTATATTATGCAGTAGAAAGCCATACATAACAAGTTACTACATGCACGCCGCGGGTCCAAGAAGCGACAAAAATTATGTTATACTTAGATACAGGTTACTAAAGGTGTTTGGTAATACATGTATCTCATTGCTAATACTGTACGTCTTATGTTTTCAAACATTTCTTTTTGTCCTGCAACATACTAGTACAAAAGGTTCCATACAAAATACAGGACACGAACATGGTTACATACTCAAGTCTTTTTCATATACATAACGTAACGCCGTGAAGTTCAATGAAAACCCATATACAAACGCCAAAAATTTATACCAAAAGATTCCATACAACCTATAAATACGATTAGATGCAGTACATGTCATATAATATTCAGAGAAACGGCATAATTTGGATAGACAAATATTCACGAAAGGAAATTTCTTCACAAACCTGTCCAGCAGTTTGCGTGCGAGATTGCGATCCGTCCGCACGTTTAGCCTCTGTTGTAGCGCCCTCCACTCTTCAAATGTGTTGCCCAAGTTCACACGAGTCCTCAACTTCTGTTTATTCTTCTGTCTCTTCATCGGTGACGGGATACGGGGTCGCCCAGGGCCACGTCTCTTTGTCGCGGAACAACCTGGGTCCGCCAAAAACTGGTCCGCCATTTTGTTTGTAGCGATCGGCTGCTCGGAAATCGTGACGTCACGCGGGCGACAATTACCGACGGAAAACGGTTAGGCTGAATAACTGGGGTGCACCCATTTATTATTGCGGCTTGCTTTTGCGTCGTTTTTAACCGCGAAAAATATGAAATAATGACGTTATTGTGGGAATCAAGTGCAGTAGATGTCAAAATAATACAGACTGCCTTATCCACAATATTACCACTTATAGCCGCCAGATACCGCTTTGGTTGCCTTTAAGCTTGAGAGAAAATCTGAAGCCATGCCCACAACTGAAGGACATTGGATCACTTTTGGATGACTTCCCCTGGAGACAGTGGTGTCTGAGACCCTACAGAAGGCAGGGGATGCCTACACCTATCACATCAAACGAAATTGGAAAATTCACAAACGACTCTAAAATGCAGTGTATATGGAGCAGTGACCTTGTGTACGAATTGCTTTAATCTTGAAACCGGACTAACTAAAAATAACTTGTGAAGAATACGTAGGACTTGCT
>NC_049984.1:3967926-4030310 GCF_000003815.2 Branchiostoma floridae
TGATATAATTCCACAAACCCTTCTGTATTTAAAATTTTCAAGGCCAAACACCATGGAGAACACAACATGCAGACACGATGTTAGGTACCATGCCGATGTCAAAATTGAGGCATTTTGACAAACATCTCCATCGGCCTTTCAGGCGCCCAAAAGCCATTTCCACAGTCATACGTGCACTGGTAAGCCGGAAGTTGAAATGTGCCTTCCTTGGGCTAAGACGTCCAGTGTCAATGCACCCTTTCAGGAGCCATGGTAGCAAGGGGTATGCAGGGTCATTTGATCTTTGCATAGAGAGACTCACAGGCGTTTTGAGTATATAGATGATTATTGTTACCGTCTGTGACGAAAACCTGATGCTTTTTTAAAGTATGTTATGAATTTCTCAATGGCAGCATGACCAGTTTTCATCCAGTGAGGCACATATATTTAGCAATAATGTTACAGAAAAAAAATAAAAATATGTGAACATTTCTACTCTGATTATTATCCCTGACATGTGGTGTTACAGAACAGGGATACCGTGTTGTCAGTCCCACGTGCACAGGCTGTCAAAGTTGTCATCGATCAGGTCAAGCAGGCTGAAATCTGAGTCCAGTGTTTGTTGCTACATTATGAGTAAGGCAAGATGATAAAGTAATATTTTAGATCTGCAAATGTTAGCTTATGTTGTGGTTCTAGTAGCATAGTGGGTCCTGCTGTTTGTTGTTAATAGATTTATCAGCAGCATCCGGTAGCAACAGAATTGATAGCTGCACAGTTTTACATTTTTTGGGAAGAAGTTTGGTGACCTTGCGGTTACGTCTTTTCCATTTCTGTTGAATTTATTTGTTATCTGGACAGTTTGTTCGAGCTCCTAATTTTACTGACTTTGTTTTCGATGCCCCCAGTGTGGTCTGTTTGTGTTTCTTTCGTCGCTTGCTTGACCGTCTTTAGACGGAACTCGCGGAAACAAATACCATGGTCAGGACTATCTCTTACAGGCTAAGCTTAATATATGTAGACTAATCATAGTAATTAATTCTCATGGGGTTTATACATGTAGATTTTGTTTACTTTCATATTCTGTACATTTAAACTACCATTGCATCCAACATTTTGGGTTTGCCTAATAGAATTAGTAGTGGTAGTAGTTGGTACGGTTCCCATAGTTGGTGTACTTGTCGGTAAAACATTTCACCCATTGCGTCTTGATGCTATGTCACTGGCGGGTAGAGTACGCAGCAAAGCATTCCGCTCCTTCTAGGCTTACCAGTTCTGCATATGCTAGCTGCTAATGTCTATCAGTCCAGCCTCAGAGTACAACCCATATATTGTGTCGTTGTCGTGATGTGCAACACTTCATTCTGCAATGAATACCGATAGATGTAGACTAATCATAGTCATGCACAGTCAGTCAGTGGAACACTAGACCTACTTTGAGCCGCAAGACGTTCAATTGTAAATGTTTTTTTAACTCGTGTTTCATCCTGTTTTACGCAAACGTCTTTGTATTTTCTGTGGAAGCGAAATCTTCAGCTCCAGTGCAATTCTGCCCTCTACAATACTCAGATAACTCCGGAGACACAAGAAAAACGGCAGTGTTGACGAATGATTTAAACTAGAACTTTTCTGCCCCCCACGGCCAGCTCCAGTGCCATCCTGGCCTCGTTTAGCTCCTGCTGCAGCATCTTGCAGCTTCTTTCTAGTGACGTCAGCGACTCGTGCATCTCCTCACGCATGCGCTGCTCGTCGTCAATGATCATCTGCATGTCACGGACATTTGCAAGAGGAAAGAAAAACGGTAAAGCCGATCGACGACGATCGATATGACGTGCAATTTTCTTCTACGATTTTCCGCATGTTTGGTAAATCTATTCTATTTATTACCTTCGCCAAGAAGGTTATATTTTGGGTAGAAAAATAGTGTTGTAACCCAATATGTAGGTCACCACATATAACTTGAGCAGCTGTGGATGGAATTTCATGATATTTGGTATTTAAGTAGTGGTTGCAGACACCAAGACGTTGGACTTTAAGCTTGGTGTCTTAATCATTTCAAGACATTTGTCCGACGTTTTTGCTCAGCATGTTATCCCTACCAAGCAGACTGTGGTCAGACTGTAACCTCCTAGCGAACATGCCCATGGTCAGAAAGAGTTTTATTCAAAACAAGGGCGTTATAGTCAGATATGCTTTGACCACCTTGTTCATAGTTCATCATCATCGCGGGCTGCTTGCTTAGTTATCAGTTGAATATCGGAGAGAAAATTTGTGACAATCTATATGCATTGGAACCTCTACCGTTTTCCCCATTGCACACATATGTCAAATTTGCTCTGTCAATGTCAACCTACCTGTGAATCTACCAGCTTGCAATTCTTCACGTTGAGTTCCGACTCGAGTTCCACCTTGACTTTTCCCATCCTCTGTGAACACGGAACGATTCTGTGATTAGTGTTGAAAGAACCTGTAAATACTCACACAGTAAGTGGAACACAAAAGACACTCAACTGAAAACGTGTTTATGGCGAATAGTAGCGAAATAATGCTGATGGCAATACGAAGATAGAAGACCAGCTTCCAAAACCCCAAGTAAGCCTCCATGTGCTTCGTACGTCATCATCCAGCCTCCACCAAATACCCTCCCCAGACGGAATATACACAAGCGCCGCCATAAAATAGTCCCGCCGAGAAAGTAAATGTTCGATCAACATGTCGATACATTAGACTGTTTTGTTTGTTCTTGACTATTTCATTCTATTGTGTATACTTTTTGATGATGTAACGTGTGTACGTTTTTCATTTGGAGTCTGGCGGCATTCCAGATGTTTACGCGCACTGATACAGGAGAAAGTGCTTCGGATCTTTGAGGAATAGGCGGTCATTTGTGAGGAGAAGTTGGGTATTTGCTATGACAGAATGTGTCTTTGTATTTTAGCTTACCTATGTCTAGAAAAGCCATTAAAGACAAATTGTAGTATAGCTGGTTCGGCTTTTGTTAACGTTACGGATTGAGGCTCCAAAAATACAACTGGCGAGGGAAAATTGTTTTTGTTGTGGCTGTAATGACAGCCGATGTGGGGGATATTCGATAGCGTTGAAAATGTTGCCTCACCTTGTCTTGATGGAATGATAACTCTGCTGGTGTTGTCCCATCAGCTAGCGCTAGAGCATTTGCTATTGCAAGTAATAATATTGCAGTCTCCAGACCCTTGTGTTTTTTTGGGAACACACCACTGTCACAGGGATGATGCAGTTTTCTCCTAAGGCATATCTTCTGTATAGGCAACTAGCTGCTGACAAAGGTTGTAGATCATTCATGTTATCAAACACTCTTACTGTCCTGCCAATAGATGTAGACGTATTCCGGTGATTTTCTGCATAGTGTATTTGTATACACTCAGATGTGCCTGGCACAGGAATTAGGCAGCTGGCTAGTGTCACTATGTCGCCAACCCTTAAAAAAAAGGATACTCGTCATTCAACAGTTGCAGGGCGAAGTTGATGTGCTGATCTTACATAGCCACTGGCCTGTCCGCAAAATGGTGCTGTCTTCCTCACTGAGGGTAGTGTTGTTGATTGTGACCCATTCGTTGTTTGTTGACACTTCAGCAACCTTGTCATCTTCACTGACTTCTGTATCACTTATAGCTATAGTGATGCTATCATGTTGGACAGTGCACACTTCAACCTTAGGTAGAAGACTTGTTTAAAATATTCAATAATTTTCATTCAGACTGCACTCTGGTTGATTGCGCTTTTTGTGTGAAGGGGTTATTTAGAAATATCTGCTCTGTTCCGTCCGTGCTCAATTCTGACTCTCTGCCTCCCTGGAATAAGGCACAACCCTATTTAGAAACAAAAAATCTGAAAACTCAATAAACGTTTTACGCTGACGTAATGATCCGATTAGGTTTCATAATAGTCTTTTTTTTAAAATCACAACGGCAGAAAAGACATCGGTACAGAATCTTCATGCAACAAAGCTTTTTGTAAGAAACAGTGGTATGTCTGAAAGTCCTTCTTTCCTCACCTTCATTGTCAGTTGACGCAATGTTACCTGAAGTTTTTGTTCCTTGTAGTTTTGTTACCGTAGCTCTTGCAATTGGCCAGACAGCGTCCTGTGATGTATTAGTTACCAAGGTATGGTAAATGTGGACTTTTGCCTGGACCAAGTTTGGCTTTTTAACACTTGCTGAAGACTCATACTGGACATAGCCACTGACAATGGAGGAAGAACATGCTAAGAAAGAACTACAAAGACTAAATACAAAACTATATACATCGACTGGGATATCCAAACAAAGGGAGATTTAACTTAGTTCAGGAGCTGCATATAAACATGCAATGGCTAAGCAATGAAGGTTTTGCAATATCATTGAACAACAATTGGTCATTGTTGATCAAACCACACCCAATATTACTGTTACTGAATTATTGCAGTCCAAAATTATAATGAATTCAAATCATGATAGAGGAACATAATCATAATACGTGTTGTATTTAAAAATTGAAAGCAATCGCCGTGGGCGACGGTGTTCTTTAGACACCCTGTCAAGAAGCATATCTGGCACCTGCGGTGAAGGCGGTGAACTCTTACATGCATGTAATACGTAACATGCTTCTCTTCAGTACATGAAATAAATAAAACTCTAACTTTGATTTTCATTTATTTAAAAAAAACACAAGTTATTATATCTACATTCGCTTACAATGAGCACTTTCCTGGTACACAAACAACTCTGTCCTGTAGGACAATGGCCTTTAGCTTGAAGTCGATTTCATCTGCCTCCAAACTCTCTTCCATGTCTGACCCACAAGTTATTGTAACCTTACCAACCACCTTCAGGGATGACTCCTGCATAAGTAAACACCGCTAAAGGTTAACTCCAGTATTAAGATTTACAGTCAGAAGAACAATTAAACAGCACGTAACATATCCATTTCACAATATGTACCATTCCAATATGAACCATGGAAAATTCTGTATATCTGTCAAGTTACAATGTGTCTTTGAGTTTAAAGTCAACATGTAGAAGATGTTAACACATACATGTAGAACAGGCAAACCAGTCTACATATGCATGTGTGGGGTTCTCTAAATCTATAGAAGCCTTATAACACCCTAGATAACAATGAGAAGCTTGAAAATATCCTCCAAGACAACTTTTCTTCTATAGGCCTCATAACCACCCCCTCAAACAACTGCAACAACTTCCTCAGGGAAAGACACCACCAAACAAGTTGAACAGCAAAAGCAAGAGACAATTGCATTAAGATTTATTCCACATTCATTAAAATAGTGACTGCTGATACATGTAGGTCAACTGTGCATTAACTAAAGTCAACCCACTTAATATCATGCACCAGGCTAGGTTCAGCTAGAGGTAGCCATTATGACCTTTTCTTTTACAAAAGTGCAAGTTTTGTACAATAATAAAAGTCATAGAAATACTAACATTGTTTTCCTTTTATGTGTTTTAGTGATGTTATCAGTTTGTTACGATTACACAACTCAGTATATGTATGGCTGTTATGTATCAATTCCTTATGAAACATCACTTACTCACTCTTCGTTGCTGTAATTGAGATGTTTTAGCACACTGTGAATGTGCGGGCTATGAACTTATATGGATGCAAGAGACTAAGTTACAACCAGTGTAGGACAATGTACCCCAAGCTGTTTTTCTCTGGAAATTTGTGAAAGGGAACTCACTGTCATGAAACTGTTCTGTTACCTTGTCCCTTACATTAGATTTCATAAAAAGTAGTAACAGTTGTAGATACCTTGACATTCTCCACACTAAACATCATCACAGATGGAAGGTCAGACGTGTTCTCAAATTTCAGAACCTTGCCCTCGACTGCAACAAGCAATATGTGTCTTACAAATACCGTAAATGCAGAAATGTTCGCTGTGTTTTTGTTTTTTTTGTGGTTTTCGCGTTCACTTGCCAATTCACCGCGAACTTAAGACCACATGTTGTAGGTTCTGCATTCTTCTTTCTGCTGTGGTGAAAGCAAAAGCCTGAAACGATAGAAATTAATTGCACTCATTTACACACTTTTCAAACCTGGAATGAAAGGATAATAACTTAGGCAACATAGAATTTTGAGTCTTGAAACATTTTTCAATTTAGGTATTAAGTTATTCCATCTTGACAAATTGATTGAAAAAAAAACACTTATCAATTTGTAATGTAAAATCTGGTTATGAAATAAGTAACCAAGCAATGCAACAACCCATCTAAATGACCAATAATACAAAACATGTAACGGTTTTCATGACTGACAGGACAGTCATATTTGACTGAGGTTTACAAATATCCTTGATTTGACATTAGGGAAAAAGATGCCATGTTGACAAATGTCATTGAGTGCACTATTGGAATGTATCAGACAAAACAGCAATCCACTTGTGTCATGTGGTACTAATTCTGTCCTTCATTGTGTAAATCTGTCCAACATCTCTGTCCAGATGTCAACGGTGTCTAGAAAAACTGTTAAGAAATGAATCATGCTGACGTGTTTTCCATTCTTGAAAATCATATTGTTTACATGAAATATCTGTCACCCTATGTCAATACCAAGACAGGCAGCAAAGACAGAATATTATCATCTGTCCTTTGCATTTTCATATAGCTGGCTGCTTGCAGACAGTCACCCCAGTGACCTTTGCGGTACTTGTAGCGCATGTCCCGCATTTTAGTGCAGACCTGCTTATACGTTCGCTCGAATCCGGCCTCGTGCATGCCGGGGACAATCTTTTCAATGGAGCGTTTGTTGCGAAATAAGGTGTCGAGTTTTCTCTGCACCTCCATTTCTCCCCTAAGTTGCAATTTCGACCTAAGCTTAACCCTAAATCGTGAAGTCGTTTTAACTTACCAAGCGAGATTAGTCCTTAAAATGGGCCTGCGTGAGGAGGACGTCTTTCCAAGCATCGCCATGTGGCACGACAACGTCATCTCGGCAAGATTTCTCGAATATTCAGGAATGGTTGTCATCAAGCAAGCAAAACGCGACCGTCGCCGAATTGTAATCTCGCGAGTGTATCTCCTGTACCACCATTTCTTTCAGAATTTCAGCTTAAACTCTGCCTGTGTACAGTACTGTCAGCCATATATGTCTTGTAACTAAAAGACCGGTTAGGCTTATCACATTACCAAACCTGGGCCCGGCCGGGCAGCTTTCGGGAGGGAAAAGAATGACGCAAAAGACATAAAAATACACAAAATGTCAACATAAGATTCATGTGCATAAATTGCGTATATTTCTAGGTATACATTTTAATTTTTCCTCATGAGTGCGTGCTGTCGATGCTGACACTTCGTTAAGCTTCAGCCACCTCTCCGATGAACGGGCCTGCCAGTCCGCACTTGCCACACATTCCTCCAGCTGTGGCTCTTATTCTGCTACACATCGGTAATATGTTGATGATAAACACTTGGTCATAACATAACATAACAGCACAGGTATTTCTATACAACAACAAACACCACTAATGGGGACAGGTGCATGAACCTGAAGCTCCTTATCAAATCAATGCCCATATTACTCACATGCAAAAAATCTTGGTGTGGATCTCTGTATTATGTGTGTTTCTTCAATACATATTTCAATTTTCAAATTTTTTCGAGGGGTCTGTATATCACCTGTATGGCATTCCTGTAAACATATGATATCGACTCTTTTTTTCTTTAAAAAAAAAACTGGAAGGCTTGTAAGCGCTTCTGGTTGTTTCTTAGACCATTTACATTAAAGGTGGCAATACTTAGGGCCACAAGGAAGTAAAGAGTGAAAGACATGAGAACAAGGGAGCTTTGAATGTAGGCGAATACGATGGGGGAACTTTATAAGGCTGAACAGCTATGCATTGAAATGTTGCAAAAAGAAATTTGCGGTCTAAAGTAATCGCGCGGACCATGCATTTGTCACTTTCGGTAATCCAATTCGGCGCCGGGAGCCGGCTACCAGTTACGCCAATCATCCAAAAGTAGCATGCTGATTGGTTGTATCGCAAACCCTCATCTTTGCCCAACACTGGCGGGAAATCATTTGCCGATCATCCAAACGCAGCATGCTGATTGGTTCCTATACTTGGTGGGAGGGGAATCTGCCAATCATCCAAACTAAACTTGGTCCAAGACCCTCAGACAGTGTACACAAAGCGGATCACAGCTAGCTCTGCCACCCTCCAGTACTTGAACTCGTTCCCGTCTAAGAGGTCCGTATGTCATATCCAAAGAGTTCTGATATGCTTTGAGGGCCTGAGAGGCATGTCGGCTCAAACCGAGTGGCAGTGGGCAGTACAGAAAAACGCATGGATGCCCCTCCTGTATTCCTCTGATTCACTCTTCTGCAACTCTTCATCTTTCCACTTCTTTAGATTCTCTTCAAACAACTTCATCACTCTACAACGGTCTGTCATAGTGGTTTTAGAAGTCCCAGCTGTTGTCAACTTAAAACTTGCCAATACCCTGACCTTGCGCCCACGACCGAGAAATACTACCTTACAGTTATTCACGTAATTCAAATATGCCCTGAAGTACAACAATGCAAATGAATGTTGTCTGTGAAGATGCTCCCCATCTCCTTCCTTCACAGCGTCTCTCATCCAGAATTTGTGAGGTCCAGCCTCCCGTGACTGTTGAGAGTAATATATGCTGAAAACTTAGCATTAGGAACAAACCTTGTCTCTAAGGCCATTGGCCTGGTAGTAGTCACTTCATGTCACTAGTATTTAGTGCCACATTGCCAACAACTAGCTTTCCCTTGGGCATGTTCTTCTTGGCTTCTGTCAATGCCTATTTGACACCGTCTCATCCTTTTGAAAAATTCACAAACGGAGAAACGCGGCTTTTTTTGATGCTGAACTCTTGCTGTTTGTATTGCCATTTGTAAGCCAACATTCATAAATGGTTGGCTGCATGTATCTGTTATTTTCAGATTGGTTACATCTTTGTTAACTTTACCTCTCTTGCTGTACCGTTAATCTAACACTGTAACAGATGTGTATTGTGAAATTATAGGTACCTGGCTGGTGTTCCCCTCCACATTGGCTTGCTGCACTGTGTCATTGGATGTTGAGCTCTCGCAGCGTCAATATTGATCTTAAGTTTCTTGATCTACATTAGCACCCACCCTTTATGTATAAAATGTGCTTTTGTGTATTACGTGGCACAGCTTTGATATTAAAAGGGTCTTCGTCATCCTTCTCTTTTTTGTTGGTCTGTCATCTTGCTGTTTTTGACTGTACATTACCACTATGCTTTCGTTTTGTTGGTGCCGCCATTAGCTCAATGGTTTGTCGTGTCGACTTCTTCCCACAGATGTAACAGTTTTTGTTCTAGTTGTTCAAGGGCATCTTCATCTTTGAGGTGGCACGTGAAATCCGTGATCTACCTGAGGTCAGTGAGGAGACTAATACACTCGCGGACGAGCTTCTTGCCCCCTGACTTCTTTCTTACAGGGAGATGACAAGGGCATGTCTCCTTCTGCATCCACTTCTTCAGAATAAATTTGACTCTCCCTCCGAGAGAGAATATTTCTCTCCGACATACATGCTAAGATTAACTCTCGCAAAATACAAACGCAATAATTGCCTTTACTTTTTTTATTTTGATTTCTGTTTGCACAACTAGCTGAGTTTCATGGCCTATAATTACTACCTATATAATCGTAAGTAGATACTTTGCGGCATAAATATACGACACAACAACCTAAATAGGTACAATACAACAAGTACCAGTCATGACTTCTGCTCAAGGCTTCTTTCGTTAGGGTTCATTGGAGTTGATAGGGATACGCTTGGGAAATATCTTTGATTATATTGTCTTGGGGCGCTTTACTAAGCCAGAAACATGTACCTCCGTGCGACATGTTCTGTTTGGTTAGTTATCTGTTCCGTTGTTTCTTATAACAAGAACTGTGCAAATCATCTATCCTACTAACTGAGGGCATGTCTCTGTTGAAAAAAAACAGCAATGCCTGTGCGTCCCTGGCTTCTTTGGGCTCACCAGGACCATTGGCATTATGGAATGGAACTATAGCATCATCTGCTGTCCTTACCATCCAATGCTTATCAAAGAGTTCATTATGTATCTCAAATGTCGTGTAATGTACAACAATAACTGGAACATAACAGCAGAGACATCAACATCGATCCGCTTCAGGAGGCAGCGTCACCGTCCCTTCAGACGGCCGAATGCGCATTCAACCGTCATTCTAGCCCTGCTCAGGCGATAGTTGATGTCGCTGCTGTCTCGTCAGTCCACCGTTCTCTGGATACTCCTTCATTAGCCAGCTTAGCAGTGGATATGCAGGGTCCCCAAGCAGCATGATGGGTATAGCTGTCCCATTGATATCAGTGGTATCCTAGTAATGCAAGACATGGTTATTAGTGTGATTTGTCATACAAGGACATGGAATACCCACCCACACATACAAATATACTATCTAGCACCAATGAAATTGGATTCCCAAAGTCTACATGTATTCAACCTGTTCTAGCCTTGTACTGCGGGTACATAGTAGTTCAATGATCGACGGATCAATGCGGCAGCGGATTAACACTGTCGGAGTCTGGCGCCTGGGTCGGAAGTCGTAAGCGATGATATTTACGTGGTCAAATTCCTCTCTCCATAACTTTTGTTCGAACGTGATGCCGTTGTGGTGGTTAGCTGTTGCCTTGACACAGTGACGTTAATAAGGTCCCGGATGTGGGGATTTGAGACCACCGGCAAAATAGCAACTACGGTGGACCAGAGTAGAAATGGAAAGCAAAAAAGGGGCATGATATATTCTTACTCAAATAAAAACTATGAACATTTAAGCACTTCCGTATAGTGCGTTTGCAGCAGTTACCAAAGTCACAGATTCCGTCTGCCCGTCGACAGCAGGGAACATTTTTGTAGTGTTGACCTGCTCTCCTGTGTCTTTCAATTCTCTGAACTGAACTCGCGTTAATAATAATAGTTTTATTAATCATAGCATTTAATTACTTTGTGTGTTATTAGAATCTCTGTGTATTCTACATTGGGCTATCTGAGGGTGTCGCCGCATGTTAGTGCATTTTTTTTTTCTTTTTGTAAACAACGAGATTGACGGGTATAGTGTAAGCGGGCTTGATGTTGTCCTGACACAGCCATCCCTTGTATGTTAGAAAATAAAACTTGTGCTTTGTAACACATTTCCCAATGCAGAAAAGGTATAAACGCCTATATCAAGATTGTGAATTCCATTTTGGCTGAATTTGTTGTATCATTTTAAAGTATGCTGTATTAGATGGAAAGTGTTTTATTTTTAATGTTTTGTTCATAATTATCTAAGAACTCTTGGTCAGTGCTCCTAATCTTTGTGCTATAAAAAATTCCTCAACTGATTCTGGATTGATGCCAAGATTTACAAGGGTTTTGTAAAATTCAGCACCCTTTGGATTGTGTATTCTCACAGCCAGGACATTGGCAGTATTCCCATGTTCAGTGCTACTTGTGTCCTTTCACAGTAACTCCGTATACCCGACAGTGCTTGCACGTATGTTATCGCTGGTCCATTCCGCTCATTGCTCGGGTGCTTGGAAGAATGAGTCTACGTCTTCACTCAGATTTTTTACTTTCTCCAGAGCCTTCTCATGCTTCACTAATGGTAATCCATGTTATGGGGGCTTAGCAGTGTTACAGAAAAAGTGTTTACACAGGTTTAACACTGTACTGGCTACAACTTAATATGAATTTGTACAGCTGCACATAAATTCTAAATCTATAAGTCCCTCCAGTTTCTCACGAGGTACTGGCCGCCGCCCTGCTCACTGTTGTCTTCTGGAGTCCCCTCGCTGCACTGCTGTCTGTCCCATGAGGTAAAACTTTTCGGCAAGACATCTCTTCGCATATAGGTGCGATGTTGTACATCGCGCACGGGTGGACGTCTTAACCTTCCCGTTTTTAATTGTGACTGTATACTCGCTACATGTGAGCTACAACAAGAAAGGAGTACAGTAACTCACATGTTCCCTTGCAACATGGCAGCAATTTCCACACAGGTTACTGGCTGTCTTCTTGAAGTAGGATGCACACCGACATGTCTGACATTCCGGATCTCTTGACTGAGACATCTTTCAACCTGCCAAACTGGGCGAGGTTGTCCGAAATAACCCTACTGTCCTTGGCAGCTACTGGCACTGGGTCATCACTGATGAAGGGACATCATTTTGTTGTTGACCATGAACAAAAAAGACCTTCCAGCGGCGCCGGACGACTCGGCCGCTACTTCCTAACTTCCTTGTCTTAACGCCATGTTGTAACAAGTACGCAATGGCAGACATTCTCGGTTCTCCACCCCGAAGGATGACAGATACTGCAACGCAGATAGACCTGTGCATATGAATCATGGCCCTGATTACAGGATGGTGTGTAGAAGTGGTGCCCGTGTCTTCAACTCTGATTCCATGGCTGTTTGCAGCTCGGCAAGCGTATCGGCTGTAAGCAGCTTCTCTTTCTCCTCCGTAGTAGCTAGCGCTGTCTGCAGCTCCTCTCTCTGTCGTGTACCGCCTGTCTCCATATTCTGTACATACACAAACTTAAAGCATGTCACTGAATTATAAAAATATCTACTGACTGCTACAACTGACTCATGATTTATGATAGATTTGATGATTTTATTTATTTATTTCATAAATTGATAAACAATCAATTAGTAACAAAGACTTTTTCACAACCGTCTCTTCATTTTTTTACACAAACAATTCGGTGACCACCATTGTATAAACTAATGTTGACGCATTACAGTAGTCTTACACCGTAATGCAGCCATTGTACAAAATGGTGTTTACACATTAAAATATTGTATCAGAAACTAGAAATACAGTGCCTCCCAGTATTTCAGTTAGGATAGCATCTTATCCATATTCAGTTTTGGTTTTGGTTTCTATACATACCAGGAAAAGATCTGTACTCAATGCCTGGTTGAAAATCCAAGACATTGGCCTGTTGATATTGAACAGCACCAACTTCCTTGCCTTACACCTAGGTCTCTGTCAACATAATGGAGCAATTTCTGCATCTCCTCAATTGAGTGTGCAGATTTTGTCCCAAATGCTTCAGGAAAGCCTTAAGCAAATTGTTCATGAATTCTAAGTTTAGGTCTATGGGCTCATTCTCACTTAGTGTTCACAAACCCGTTCCATACAAGAGTGTTCCAGGCTTCTTGGCAGCAAGGCTTTTGCTTCTTGCTAAGAAAAGGAGGGTGCCAATGGCACGATTTGTGTGCCTACGACACCTGTAGAAGAGAAGGACCATCTTCAAGCACCGTGACAGCCTCCCTCCATCCCCTTCCCTTGTGGCATTATGTATGTTGTTTATGAGCAGTGACATTCCTAGCTTACTAATGTGGTAGTTTTGAACGTTGTCTTCCCTCCAGTGCGTGGATGGTAAACTCTCCGTCTCAACTGACGATGAGCTCATGCATGTGTTACTGTAGGCTTAGACCGCACATACACTGTTACATCATTCGACTCGGCACTAAAATTCAGGAGGTTTCTGTAGTGACAAACATTCACCCCGACCAATCGAATGGGGACATCCATCGCGAATGTGGACACTCCTCTAGAAAAGAGGACACTCCTCGACGTTCAAGGGGACGCTCCTCTTGGAAAGGGGATGTGCCTCCCTTTATTAGGGGACGCTCCTCCTGAAATGGTATGGTTACCGGGGAAAGGGGACGTCCCTCGGATACCTCTGCCGGCCCGTGGAATCGGCCGTTAACCCGACAAATTGCTTTCTAGCAACATCCAAAACTTTAACCCCACCAGTGCTCTCGACAAACGTCTCAGCTCGCAAGGTAAGAATAGTTTTTGATTAAAAATTGAGGCATGTTGGAAATAAAGCCGCCCGCGCGGCAGACCATCACATCTCTTCAGTGTTTTAATGGCGGCGTATTGCACGTCCGGCAAGCACAACATCGAGTTTTAGCCGAAATATTCGCGTGCTTGTCGAGTTTTAAGGCCTCCCTCCCTAACACACGTACATGGGAGAAGTTTCTAACACGATGTTAGTCGCCGTTATCTGTTATGGTTGTGTGCTTGATTCTCTACTGCTGCCATCACAGGGGATTGGATATGACTGGACATTGTGTGTGTGGCACCATCAGGACTATCCACTATGTGAGTCCCATCACCTATGTTGACCACCTTGCACCCCACCTCCCGGAATTCCCAGTTGGGAAACAATGCATGCAAGAACTTGCCACAAAACGTTGCCACAGCATTTGGTTCATGCTCGACACCCTTCTTCATTGCCTCTTTGGCATTGTCTGAAGGCTCAGGAAGAGGTGTTCCGGCCTTCTTGCTCTGATAGGACTACCATGACTGCATTTAGCCCTTCTTTGGTGACACAGCCAGCGTTTTCCGCACTTCGTTTCTTTTTGACAAGTGCGACTTCAATATCAAGTGTCTTCCGACGTGAGTAGTTGTAAACACAATAGCATTGAAATAACCCATAAGTGGGTGTTGTTCCTACTAGATGAATATTTTTCCGGTGGTTTACATGTGCAGCGCATATTACAACTTGATACCACTGTACGTCGACTTGATGTCCCTTGATACGGTGTAGGTAAACACAACGAATATACGTTACCCTGCTTATAAGGTGAACCAATGTTAGATTCGGAGTCAGTGCTTACTTTTCTTTGTACATCAATATTCCTCTGATCAGCTCCGTACTTTAGGTGCCATGCTTAACCTTGTGAAAAGGCCATTTGGATTTGTTTATATGGATTACAACTCCCACATTAGAACAAAAAAACAGACAGACACTATTAAGAATCACTGATTTTCCAGTAAAGCCACAGAGTGATTCAAACTGTATGATACTGGAACGTTGAAGAAGCTTGTTTAGGCCATACCAATTTAATTTGTTGGTTCTCGGAATCGCCGCTTCTATTTTTCCCAATTTAAAAAAAAAAAAAAATCCATGAGGTTATTTGCATGTTCATGAGAACTCATTTGCATGTTCGTGAGAGTTACATGGTCCCTTTACCTACAAGTTGCTGGACAAACTTCGGCTCAGTTAAACAAAACTTCTGAAACAAGTACTGGACATGCAAAAACAACTATCACCTGCTTATGTTTTCCTTTGTGTTGTAAATCATCGAAAACCACCAATAGATCGTGAAATTTGTGCTGAAAATTGACGATTCGGCAAACCAAAATGGCCGCCATGTAGCCAGTCACAAGTATGTAAATGAGATGCAATTTCATGCAAATGAGCACGCCTCTAGCGTTTATTGCTTAAACTGCAGCTTTCACAAAGAGAACAATGAATCAGATGTTTCAGGCACTCTTATTTTTTTGGGTGAAATGAAGTCATTTTCTTGTTGTTGTTGCTAACATACATTAGACATTATACTATGCTGAAAAAGTTTTTCAACCTTTTAAAAAGTTTTTTAATGTTGTTAATGATTTACTATGATGATTTATTACAACTGTTAAGCTTTATTACTGTGTGTACTTCTGTAATACTGCACATTATTTTGCATTTGTATTGTTGAAATCAAATATAAAATGTATGCTTACATGCAAATTTTTCATGTAATTGTAACTGGATAAGTATTCTGCCACACATATACCATGGTTTCAGGTCTGGAATTACCAACCTGAAACTCTGGACCTGAATCCAGACTTGTTGCAGTTTTTTTTTTTTTTTTTTTTTCGCCCTGTCGCTCCAACTTTTTTCTGAAAAAATCCGAGAACCAACAAATTAAATTGGTATGGCCTTACAAGTAAATTATAGTGTTTTTCCCCAACGGAACCGACCCTAGGGAGCGGACCAAAGCTAACAAAACTGGACTCCAACCTATGTTTTCACCGTCATAAATAACATTAGCTTCTTCTACGTTCCAACACTACACAACAACTGTGACAGTATGATAAGTAATAGTCAGTAATGTACCCATGTCAATGTGCGCGGGGCAGGGGGTACTGTACAGTACACAGATGCCTACAGTGGAATTTCACCTACTAAAAGTACATACCATATGGACAAGTGGCCTCGTGGGTATCAATCTCACTGGGGGGCATTAGGTGTGCAGCACTGTGACTGCAAGCAACCAATGGTGGTCCATTGTAGTTCTATAAATGCGATATCAAAAAATGTTTTCAGCAAAACTGGCATTAGCATATAACGAAGTTTTCATATAATATATTGTTAATGTTACAACCAAGTTCATTTGATTGATTAATCAACCAAAAAACATGCCAGATATCTGTAAATGTTACTGACGTACCCTCCTGCACTTCAGGATGTGCCTGATGAAACGTTCACCCTTGACGATGTGATTCCTATCATATGGGCACTCAACCATTTGGCCTGGGCCGGAAATGAACCTAACCGCATTTGTCGCCATTGCTTGCCTGTAGGTATAAACGGATGGTAGCATCACAAATGTGCAAATACAAATAAATCTGAAGACTTTGAAGAGGTCTGATAGATTAGTCAAGTAAAACTTCCAAACTCAAACATGTTCGCCTTTGATATTCCGGAAGTACACCCTTCTGCACTTCTGCTATGTTTATCGCATCGAGACCAGCCTCCCTAGCAATCCCGATGTTAAAACAAACATGTATATTTCAACTATGGAATTTACAAAAAATACGGGCATCACGAAGCAGACACACACAAAAAAGGAAAAGAGAGTGACTTGCAAGCCACGCAAAAAACGTACTTATAGCGTCAAGTTTGACGGTCTTCGTGATTTTGAGGTCAAGGGATTAGGTATGTAGGTAGGTACTTATTGAAATAATGCAATGTCATAATTGCGATGCAACATCAAATTAACATTTACAATCAACTTGTATTTGATATTGGTTATACCACATGAGCATGCTATCAGAAAACAGTGTAACAGGTGTCTGGTTTTCGCGCAAAAAAAACTGATTTTTCCATTGAATGAGTCGAAATTGGTCACGAACGTAAATCCTAGCAGCTTTTATTTTGTTATTTTGCATGGCCTACTTTCTCGTCCAACTCGTCAATCGAACTGTGTACTTTACAATGCATTTTATGACCAGCTAAGATTTGCACTATCTTTTAGTTTTAGCCTGCCAATGCATGCCATCTGACAGCATGTAGGAAAATTGTCAATAGAGTCATTTTTAGCAAAATTGCGACAACCAGGCCAAGTTCAACGGCCTGTGCCTTTTCCCGCGTAAACCCCACATGTCCTGCGCTTGCATGCCAACGTTTCCGCCCGACACTTTGGCGCTATAAATCCCTAGCTCATTCTGGCCTCCTTGCGGGTAGCTACTAATCTCCAAGCAGAGGTTAGTTAGGCTCCGGCTTTTTCAAAATGCTGTTTTTTTTTGGGGGGGGGGGGGCTTTTTATCGGGCTTTCTATTTTGTCATGTGTATTGAAGCTTGGCTGGCGAACTTCAAGAAACATGAAAAATAGAAATCCAGATAAAGGCGAATAAAAAAAAAAGAGTAAAAAAAAAGGCAGCCGTAGCCCAACATCTGCTTGGATAGTAGGGGGCGGGGTCATTCGCAAACTCGCTGCCTCACTTTCAACACACAACAACCCCATTTCTCCTCCTTCAACTTTCACTACAGAGATAACGTAACCCTTTGCCGTTTTGTAGAGTATTGTTCAGTGGTCAGTTCGTTTACGTCACGCTGTAGGTTTTACATGTCGGTGTTATTGGCTTTCTTTCTTTGGAAAAGAAAGGGAATAACCTTTACCCTTTGTTTGCCGAAAGACGTGTCTCTCGGCTCAATCCGTGCACAGATGATTTACGTTAACTCATCCTTACACATGCATGTGCTGTCAATTTTGTTGGTGGTCACACCTTGGGTGCCGGATTCTTAACATCGTGTGAACCGTCATAGCTGAACAAGCAAATTACTTCCCTCCCCACTAAGCATCCTGTCATAGACTCTGAAGTCTATTATCTCAACGCGTTTATTGCACCTGAATCTTTTCAATCGCACTTTCATATGTACCGCTCAAAAAAAAAAAACCTATGGACAATTTGTACGTACGGCGAGTTGTGCCCTTCGCTGAACGGTCACATAGGAATTGGAAGGCTTGATAAGAAACACATACTAAGAGCAAAGTGCAGATTTACAGCTAGCTATATAGCTACATCCATGCAGGTACCACGAGGGGAGCTAAAGTCGCATGTTACAGTAAAGGACTAGACCAGACGTTTATCTGCAAAAACAACTGTATATGATTGTTACCATTGTTGCATGTTTACATATGCTACCTGTACTTAGCACTGTTGGTTAGAAACGTGCACTAAAGGTGTTCATTCATATCTCTATAGACCAAATGCGTGTTTGGAACTCTGAAATCCTAGCAGCTTTTATTTTGTTATTGCCCGGAAGGGGTAAGCCACGAGCGAGCGCTGAGTGACTGCACCCAAAATTTACAGAGTGAAGATAAAAATACATTACTCCTTGCATGGCCTACTTTCTCGTCCAACTCGTCAATCGAACTGTGTACTTTACAATGCATTTGATGACCAGCTAAGATTTGCACTATCTTTTAGTTTTAGCCTGCCAATGCATGCCATCTGACAGCATGTAGGAAAATTGTCAACAGAGTCATTTTTAGCAAATTTGCGACAACCAGGCCAAGTTCAACGGCCTGTGCCTTTTCCCGCGTAAACCCCACATGTCCTGCGCTTGCATGCCAACGTTTCCGCCCGACACTTTGGCGCTATAAATGCATGATAGCATTCCAAAATATTTTTTTCTTTAAGTTAAGGAATGAAATAAGGTTGTCAAACTTACCATCATTCTGCAGCATTTTCTTCAAAGTGTGTCATTGGACATACATTCCTTGGCGTCGTGAATGAGCTGTCACAGGTGGAGAGGACGGAGGTCACCCTGTGTCCTTAGTGTGCTAAACTCTCCATCAGTGACGGTTGCTAAATGGCAGAATGCATAAGGCATAAGTTTGAGGTTTAAAAAATGGTCCCTCCTGGCATAGATTCCCTGGCATGCTCCTGCCTGTACAGTGTCACCTGCTCACAGCCAAGACACTGGTAGTGTTTCCATGGGCAGTGTTCTTTCACAGTGGCGTGTACAGCCTGATGAAACGCCAACCTCCTGTGTCTTTGGATGGTTCAGTGCTACTTCCCATGTGGTTCTTGATGAAACGCCAACCTCCTGTGTCTTTGGAGGGTTCAGTGCTACTTCCCCTGGAGTTCTTGATGAAACGTCAACCAACTATGTGCTTGCACGTATATTTTCGCTTGTCCATTCCGTAATACAGCCATTGTATAAAATAATATTTCAGTTTATCTCGCATCCAGTCTAGCATCTTATCTGTATTCAGTTTGGACATTGGGTTTCTATACATACCAGAAAAAGATCTGTACTCCATGCCTGGTGTAAAATCCAACACATTGGCCTGTTGATATTGAACACGAAGCCTCTGTATGTCGGCAGTGTGATCTGGCTTGTGGTGAGGTGGTACCCAATTCCTTACCTTACACCTAGGTCTGTGTCAACAGTATGGAGCAATTTCTCCATCTCCCAATTGAGTTTGCAACTTTGGCTGCACATCTTTTATTCAGATTTGGTTCCAAGTGCTTGAGGGCGTGTCGCACCTGATGATGAATCTCAGCACTTTCTTTTATCTGTTGCTCCTGGGTCGCGCCCGAAGGCTGTAGGGGCCGACATGTCGAACGTATGAAGGGCCCTGTTCCACCCACCCAGCCGAGTTGTTTAGACGTCGCAGCATCAGCGGCACACCGGTACCACTTCTTTGCAGTTGCACGTCTGATAAGAACTGGTGGACTGTTTGTGCGCTTAGTGTTCCCGACGGTGGTGTTGTCCCTGGTTGGCATACTGAGATCTGTAGATTGATTTGCCGGTTTGCAATTTTCCACATATGCTATTTAATTATGTCTTGCAGTAATTCAAAACAGCGGAAGCTATCGTCAACTCGTCGTTGGGCCATTCATAATGACTTGGATAATGACTCCATTAGAATAACTGGATATTCTCTGACTGGTTCAAAATTTTGGTTGTCAGCAATACAATAAAAGTAACAAAGAATCCATCGGGTTCCTTAAACTCATGTTTATATTGTAGAACTATAGGTAGCAGCGTGAAGGTTTATTGGCTCAAGAGTGCCTCTAAATTTTGGACATCCTCATACGAGGACTCGGATTTACGTGACGGGGCGCAATAGTCTCCCTACATCTTTCCACAGCGTGCCTGGGAAGACATGGCTGAATCTGCAGAGTCTTCGCTGATCGTAGAAGACGCCGAAGATGCACAGCGGCGCTCGTCCTCGACCGAAAGCTCGTCCTCGACCGAAAGCTCCTCCTCGGGATTTGCTACCTTCTCGGTTGAAGCAGGGTTTGAAGGTGCATAGGTAGGACCGTCCTCCGGGGACAGATCTTGCAGCTATCTTGGTGCCACAAACAGTACACCTGCGGGACGATACAGGTGGTTACTATTACTGGTCATTAAGGTGCTGCCTCGCCGCGCTTTCTCTGCGACGTATTTAAAAGTCGGCCATAGCGCGCCAGCACGGTACCTTCCGGTCTAACGGCACATTTCCAAACCGGGGCCCGGCCGGACAACTTTCGGAACAAAGAGTATGATACAGAAGATACACGAGACGTAAAGAGAATAGTCGTGGGCCCAAGTTGTGTACATTTTTACGTATACATTTTTATTTTTCGTTTCCAGGGCCCCGGTTTGGAAATGAAACGTTAGCCTTACTCTCCAAGGCGAAGCAGAGGTTTCGGCCCCGTATGTATTTTAGACGTGTTTGTATGTGCTTTTGTCGGGCTTTCTGTCTTGTGCCGTTTTCTATGGCTTCAGACGGAGTAGGCGCTTATTCCCGAGTAAGGGATGTTAGTCTTGTCGGCTTGTCAGCCAGAAAACGTTACGATCCTAACATCTGAGATGCGCAAGCTGCGCACAGTTCTTCGTATATCGGGAGAGACAGAGAGCTTGTTTGTGCGACGATTTTATAATGCAACATTTGGCAACACACCCAAACTCATAGCTTCCGTTCGCGTCACATCGAAACAAATACATGAAATACAGGCAAACAAAAGCATGAGAATAAAAAAGTAACGTAATTATATAAGATTAATCGCGTAGTCATATCGTAATGTAAGAAAAATGAGGTAAGCTGTAGATGTCATTATGTGGCATCTGACTCTTGTCTCGCTGTCTACTATCGTGTATTTTTAGGGGTCGGTTTTCAACATGAGCTATGTCTCTATGCTGAGAATGGGAGTTGCGTGGTATCTCTGTGCGGTGACCCTCGGTCAACCATAGCCCTTGTGAATTAGCGCTACCCAAGTAATGAACGCCGCCCCTCCAGAAGTCGGACAAAGTGGCTTCTGCCGCCCATCCCTCTCGAAGATCAAAGAATCCATCGGGTTCCTTAAACTCATGTTTATATTGTAGAACTATAGGTAGCTAGCAGCGTAAAGGTTTATTGGCTCAAGACTGCCCCTAAATTTTAGAAATGATGTCATCCCCACCTAAAAAAATTATCACTATCATCCACCAAATTTAAACATCAGGATGCATCATCATTATACATCTAGTCAAGTTAACGACTAAGTTACTCGTTGGTCAAAGTCCTTCCTTAGATCAGCTAACTTGCCATCTCTTAGGCCAACGTCCCAATTCCTCTCCCCATTCTTTCCTAGAGGTTTTATGTCAGTTCCGTCAATTTTCATCGAGAACCTACTCTACTGATTTTTTTGTGTTTCAATTCCTTTGAACCAGACTCCTGAAATAAAATAAAAAGTATGAGTTAATTTAGTCTTTGGGACATTCCTCTTTGGCACATGTTGCTAGCTGTTAATTTATACAATTTTTGTAGGGTCATAATATATATATGCAGTACCTAAATTTGAAGTAGTTAGCATCGATACTTTTAGGATGATGGGTTTACCCAAGTGAGACCTTGGATGCATTAAAACTGACAGTGACAGTATAATGATTATAGCCCTACTCTGCTAAGAGTAGGACTGCTGGGCGGAGACCTGCGTCTAGATGTCGAATTGCCCGCCTTACAAAACGCGTTCCCTCCAGCAGCAGTTGGGTGTCTATATTCACGATTGTCTGGTGTACGGGAATACGCATATACGGCTGGGAGTTGGGTTTGCAGCTGGGGCATCTTTACATAGTAATATACCAGGGACAACAGGGAGGGGGTTTTGGAATTTTAAGAAAATTTACATTATTTAAAAATTAAACTGACCAGTGATATCTAAGTCCTCCCTGAAAAATGTTATCAGTGGTACAAATACATAAAGATAAGATGTTGATGTTCTTCCATCTTGACGGTCTGTGGTCAGTGATACGATGGGCTGAGTGAGCAATGCAGAAGATAGCATTCTGACAGCCTCAGCCAGGTGTTTGGGTGTATTTATTTGGACTTGATTGTCTAATTGTGGAATTGCCCCGCCGTATGAACCCTCCAGCAGTTATGGTGCCTTTGTTCACTGTTTCCTCAATTGTCTAGTATTGAAAATAGGAATAACGTTACGTCCAAATGGGTTTACATGGCCAAGCTGAACAGAAAAGTGCCCTCTCGTTAAGTCGGCATACACGTCTTGGAGTTAGGTTTGCAGTTGGGGCATCTGCGCATAGTAGTATTCCAGGTACCTCGACAGGCGTAGTTGGCGTGCTCAACCAGGTCCTTACAGTCTGCTGGTTCGTCGCGAATGACGATGAGGTGGCTAGGCGGTGACGTCATATCTCGCGAAAGGTTAAAGTTGAATTGACGTCAGTGAGAATCATGATATATAGTTTACCGGGTACCTTGCATAGTTTAAAATATCATAGGCAAAACACAAGGGAGTGAGCTGTCGAATAGACACGAGATTCGGATAGGCCAGCCAACCTCCCTTGTTGCTCGAAGCAGCCCAAACAAAATCTCAACAAGGTCGCACTTTTCCAACCTCAGCTGTACATAATGTTTTTTTCCGTCATAGAGACAAATTATCTCAGTATAGTCGTGGGGACTACAAACTGCTTGTAAAGCCGGTTTGTTGTCTGCTTGTTTTGCTGCTCCCCGATGTTATGAGTGAGAATCAACAAAAAACCTTTTCCATACTGTTTTAGTTGTTCCATTTTCTGTCTGACCTGATATCTGTTTTTCTTGCTCCCACTCACTTCATAGCTGAGTTTATACAGCTTTGAGCTGATAGGTCGTATCTGTTCTGCCATCTCTGCGTGGAGTTGTTTTTATTTCTTTCTTATGTCTTGTTTTGTCAGGCGTGGGTTCATCATATATTCTTCCTTTCTATACTTTCCTATGCTGCTGCTTATTCCAGTCATCTGCAATTTCATTTCCCGTGATTCCCATGTGCCCTGGTGCCCATGTGATTTGTTCATTGTTTTCATTTTCTGTTATTTCTGTTAGCGATGACAGGGAATCAGTACATAACGGGTTACCGATAATCCGTAGCGACCACAATTGTGTCATAAACAATGGCATCGACGTAATGCTCATAATCCTTAATCATCCTTAATTTCTTTACCCCGCCGAGGCATAATAATGACGCCATTTCGTATTCAATTACATACTTGCGCGCCATCCCACCACATTAGGCCGTTGTAGGCCTCCACTTGTTGAACACCTGTGACGGTCTCTATCGCAGCTTTGCAGTCGCAGAGAACTAAGTAGTATTGGTTGTTGCTGCTGGAAATGCGATGGTGCCCATGGTGAAATGAGGTAGTCTTGTATCGTAGTACGGGTCTTTGTCCACCATGTTCTCTTTTGTATCGCCTTTCATTTTATTTTATTAAGCCATTTTTGGAACAGGTGAAGCGGTGATACGTCTGGTTGTCTGACTTTTGGGAGGTCGTGTGTGTAATGGCATTGAAGATAGGGTTTACTGTGCGCTTTCCTGTCTTCATTCTCAGGTAGCTCTGGGCCTGTCTGCATGTGAGATGTATGTCTATTGGTGGAATACCCGCTGTAGATCCGAGTTTCAAATAAATTCTAATACATTGTAGCATGTTTTATTGAAAACCGCTACCTTCCTGATCTCTTAGACCTCTTCCGTCTCAGACCTACTACTACTGCAATCGAGATCAGACTCAGGCTCAGAGTCAGACACAATTTCAGATTCAAGTTCAACCTCAGACATATGCTCAGACTCCACAGACTTGGCCCTCGGTCTATATGGTCTGGTTCTTGGCCTCCTGGCTGTCTTTCCATCAGACCACCATCGGGGAAATGGTATCGTCTGGGCAAAAGTTGTCAATTGTCACCGGTTAAAGTGATATTGCCATCAAATCTCAACATGTACAACGTATTGGCCAAGTTGGTAAGAAAAGATCTCTTGACTTTATTTGCGTATTGACTTTATTTGCGGCACAAAACTGGTCAGATCTTTTGCCGAGTAACAAAAATCACCACAAATACTCAGAGGGAGAAAACCGTCAATATATCCCTCCACATTACGTCGTTGCTATGTTATGAGTATTTACAAATCGTCTATGGGTCTTTACTTGTGTGCTTTTACGGCTTCTGGTTACCGGCGTCCCCCTGATAGCTCCGCGGCGGTTACGGTAACATCGACCGTTCAGAAAACTTGTCGCGAGGCGGGAGGAAGGTTATGGTGTGCCGTGTAGTTACACCTAGCGTTTTTGCCACACATGTCATTAGAGGATACTATTACATGTGTCTACAATTATTCACCAATAAATAAATCTTTACGAAGTCGTCCAGCAACACGTTCTGGGACGTCCGTGTGTTACCGGAGCGATGTGAACACCCTTTTTGATTTTGGGTATAGTCTGCGCAGAGGCAGATCCCTCACTAGAATCACCCCTACACCTTTTCCTAGATTCTTTGTCAGATTCCGGAGCAGTAGATGCTGAGGGAACCTGCTCACTAGAAGAGGAAGAAAGGCCAGGCTTGACCAGCGAAGGAGCTGCCTCCGACAACACGTCCCGAGACGGTACAACTACCGGCTCCGCGGCCGGAGAAGAAACCTCCGGCTCTGCGACCGGAAAAAAAAACATCCGGGTCCACACTGCCAGGGTGACCTGGAGGCGAACTAGGATTAGATACGTCAGACTCTGAGTCAGAAACATGAGCCAGCTCTGACCGATCAGACTCGTCTACAACATGAAGAACATCACCGTCATGTTGTTCGCGGTTCCGACTGATAACTACCGGGGGCTCTTGGTTCTTAGACCAACTAGCTCCCAACTTTCTTTTATTAGCAAACGGACAACGGCGGGCCGTATGTCCCTCTGCCCTACAGCAAAGGCACACCACATCATTGGTGTAATCTAAGGCCAAATGCCCGACGGATTGGCATTTATTACAAAAGGTTACTGTACAGTTCGACGACTCGTGGCCTTCTTGGTTACATCTCAAACAGGTACGTGGCTGACCCACGTACCTGAATAAGACCATCCTACCATCAAACGGTGAACACCACCGCAGTCAGACCCATACTGAAGTCAGATAGTTACTAGACATAGACATTACGGGGTATTTATATACTTTTACCCGCCGGTTTAACCCTTCTTTTGTCATAGGTGGGTTCTAACTTGCTGCTTTCCTTTGCTGCTTCTTTATTTCATCCACAGTCACGTTAAGAGTTTAACACGTCGTGGACATAGACAGTCCTTCATAAGTAACACTTGCCTAAGCCAGGAAAATGTACAATGGCGTTGTGGCCAAGTGACTCTGACCGAGTAAAAATGTCTATTGGTGGGATACCCGCTATTGATTCGCGGGCTTCTGTGCTTGTTCTCTCTTCCTTTAACGATCAAACGGACCTTCACAATCTGACTAGCCTGGTACAGCAAGTCCACCAGCAAGTAGAAGGGTAACTTTGAGTTCCTAGCCTCAGATTGAGCCGTTTGTGCCATCCCTCCACGTCATTGATGGTCCGGATAGCTTTGCACATACACAGACCACCGTCGTGGACGTAAGACGCTGCTCTCCACCCGGGTCTTCTGAACGTACCTCGTCAGATCGGTGAGAGCACCTGCTGATCGCCTCTGCAGCGCTCTGAGTGCTGGCTGTATGGCTTTGTGTGGGAAGAAAGGCAGTGCCATCAGGCCCTTTACCCAGGTATATACACGATGGTCATTGTGGTATGCTGTCTGAAGGCCCACCTCTTGCACCTTCCTCCAGATTGCCTGACACCAGTGGAATGCACAACCTTTGAACCTTGTGCCTGGGAATGTGTATCCCTTGTTAGGATTGTAGACGGGTCTTGTGGGTGAATATGTTTAACGCCATCCTCACTTTTACTGGATAGTCTGATGGCAGGGTGATGGTTCTTCCAAGGAAGGCTCGATGTTCTTGATTTTGCTACATGGTGAAGGTTGACAATTCCTTCAGGAATAGCTGCTATTGTAATACAAAAATTTGTGGAGTGTAAAGTAATAGTTCATTTTGGCGAGAAATTACATCTATTCTGTCAAATGCTGCCTTCTGTATTTGCAGTGCTGTACTTATGCAATTTCGGAGACATTATGATGTCCTCGCGGAGCTACAGCGCGTGGCATTGTAGGAGGAATTGTCCATTCAGTCCCGGTGTAATCCCACACTATTCCGCCTGAGGCAGATTATTACTTAATGAAAGGAAGTGTTGTAGCTTTACCCAATTATTACTCTAGAAATGTACGTAAGTCTCACTTTGAGAATGTCTCCATGTCCGACTGCCTTTACAAAGGTCTTCACCCTCTGGATCCCAACGTTTGGAAGGGACTTGAGGTAATCACAGCCTGTCAGAATGCAAATGAACTGGAACTTTTGAAAGGTGAAATCGTGTATAAGTCCGCGGTGTCCATCACATTTGTAGATGACCTGTAACAGAAGTACTAGTACAAAGTGTAAACAATGTATGCAATGTTAATGTGCGATGATATGTGGGGGAGGGGGTGACATGTACAATTCTTTTACAATTGCAATGGAGATAAGCTATTTGAAAATAACTGTGAAATGACAGTTGACACACCAGTTTTGCACCAAAGACCAACTTACCATTTCTTTTTCCTTCTGCTGAAGGCCCTCCTCTTGCACCTTCCTCCAGATTGCCTGACACCAATGGAATGCACAACCTTTGACCCTTGTGCCTGTGAATACTTGTTGGAATGCTTGGCAAAGACCTGCTTCGAAGTCAATTATACACTCCTGCAGCTCAATCTAAATTGGTAGTGCCTGTTTTAGCTCCTTTAGGACGGCTTTGTCACCTCTTCACCCCTGCGACGGCTGGACATTAGGGCAAAGCTAGGGGCAGAAACAAACGAACAAACAAATTTGCTTTGACTTTGACTTTATTTGGATCCGCATTAACAATGTTGTCAGCTATTCTTCCTGTGGTCCTCCACATAGAAATACACCAATAACGGATATGACAGAAATGTCATAAAATAAACACACTAATGTCATAAAATAAACACACTAAAACTACATCGGATAATCATACATATGTACATTTGCCACCACATGCAACACACGTGAAAACGAATCTATACCAGTTTTGCCAATCATCTAAAAGCTGCATACTGATTGGTTGTATCGGAAACCCTCATCTTTGCCCTACACTGGCAGGAAATCATTTGCTAATCATCCAAACTCCGCATGCTGATTGGTCCTTTCGCAAAAACGCAATCTTTGCCAACACCGATTGCGTCACAAAGCTGAACTATGGTAACATTCATCTATTCTACGAAAATATCGACACTAGATTGCATAACTTTACAGATTTCCTGACATAATCCCAATTTTATGTCATGGATTTCCTTTCCTTTTAGTCAGCAAGGTTAATACTTAAATATTCTATATATTAACGTTATAACTGTTTCATTGACCTCAGCTAGATTCCCGAGTGCGGGAATACTTGTAACCCGATAGCCTTTGCGGACAGACACAACAGCTCAGCTAGGGACGTCTATAGTAATCATACTTTGGTTTGCTGCACCCTCGCGAATATTTACACATATGATAGTTTGCAAATCTTTGAGTGGCCTTGTGACTGTAGTATGAATACTTTGTGATTGTAGTACGAATACTTCATTGACACAGTAGAGCTACCGGCCCCGCAAAGTTTCGTGTAGAACATTTATTTTGGAACATCATGCTTGCTACAGCTTGCTATAATTTTTTCATTGACCATTGATTCTTCTTGTAGTGTATCTTAGATGTTGAACAGTTTATGGGATTTATAAGGGCAATTGTAATCCATAATCCACTCACTTGCTTTCCTCTCCTCTCACCATTCGACCAGTCAAATAGAAAGAACAGGTACGTTAGTGTGCTGTTTCTTCATCTCGTGGTTCTCATCAGTGTCTGTTCTTGATCCAAGTTTCAAATATCATGTCTGTATGTATGTATGCAACTACCAATAACTTACTTTGGCGCTCCATGGTATTCCTCAATTCCAAACACTTGAAGTATAAGTACTGCTGTGAGATTTGATCCGCCCTTGGCAAACCTTCAGTACTGAAAAATCCATATTTACCTAGTAAATATTTAACTGCTGTCTTATCTACTACTTATTCACACTCAGTAGAAAAGCAGTAAATACTCAGTTGAAAAGCAGTAAATAATCAGTAGATATGTTTGGAAACGGTACATGACTACTAAATATCAACTGACACACAGTAAATATCTACTGACACAACAGTCAGTTTTGCCCAGAACTACTTATTTGGTCCCATGTGTACTTAGCTTGAAGCACTTAGCTTGACGGCAAGTTTCCTCTTTGCCCCCTCACGTTGCTGCTGTGCACTTGTAACCGATGATCCTTCGGATCTTGGGCCTATTGACGTCGCACTTCCACTTGTCCTTACAAGTCATCTGCAATACAAATCCTGAAACATATCATGAATATTATATGTCAATATGTCATTGTTCTGTATTTAGGCCATGTTGATTTGATTATAAGGATGGCATCCTCTGGGAACCTCAAAATTGATTCGTGCGTGTGAATGAAAAAAAAGGCTTTAAATCATAGACATAGTAGCTGTTTAGTGATTTAAAATCATAAGTAAAAACAGATATTAAAAAAGGAGGCGGGATGAAATTGACAATTTTTAAAAACATATTGCTTGTAAGGGCACATTGCTTGTAAGGGCACTACTGCAACGTTTGACGGAAAAGCGTTTATCATCAATTTTATGCAAAAATGTGTAAAGTCTAAAATGTAATTTTATTGCATCTCTAAAGAAAAAAGTGTATGTTCCGTCTCAATTAAAACCTGGCACTTAAAGATAAAAGGGAAAAGATGAATGGGTAACTGCAAAGGGTTACAATAGTGGACATAATAGTTATATAAGTGTAGTTTCCGACTGACCCCGAAGGTCCCCTTGGTCGGTTTAAGCAGGAAAAACTCGTGATACTGAGGCAGAGCGTTAGCTTCTCTGTTCAGCGCCGTTTCGTCGCCGCCCGGTGAATCGTCAAGCAGAGCGTTGGTTTCTCTGTTTTAATGTGAGTTAAATCAGCCCTCTGCCGGTAACACTTTTTTTAATTCACATTTATTTAACGAGGATTTGACAAAAGTTGCTTATGAGTCTTCTCCTCTTACACATTACAAAAATAAGGACACACATACAAAATTACGAACACTAAATAACATAGCCAAAAGATAATGATAACGACGTGAAAATAAACAAGGAATCAAGTAACAGAGTGAACGTGCAGCTGGTTTACAAACTTAGGAATAATCAAATAAGGCTATATAATCAACTAAAACTGAAACGACCTGTCTGTTGGATGGAACTTAATACAGCATCAAATAAAAGACAATTCTAAATGGGAGATAATACTGCATTTCCCCTGAGTAGAGTTGAACATACAATATTTTCAGTGGTGTGTCTTGGGTCAAATGGTAAGATACCCTGCATGAACATAGTGGTTAAAGATGACAACATATGAACACAAAACTTGGGCTGCTTCTTTGAAAGCCACAGCGCAAAGGTCTTCAGCCTAGCATCGGCGTAGGAAGGTGGAGTGCTTCACCTCTTCCGCAACAAGCTTGTTGAGTCTTTTGAACAAATGAGGCTTTGGGAAACGATGTGGATTATGGCGTCTTTATATGTCATGATGGTTACTTGAAGTTGTACCAACTGAGTCGTTAATAGATCACAGATCACTGTCTCCTGATCAACGAGGCTCAAGGCAGGGTACAAGATACAAGATAACTTTATTGCATATTATGAATCACAGTGTTGCCACTGAAGTAAAACCAATTTACAGCTATGATAAGAACACACTAGTTGTCAGCAAATATAAGAAGTAAAACCGTAACGTTTAACCCAGGCTCTAACTGTCAATACACTCATGCTCAAATGTCAGGCAATTTGCATATGGCAATTATAATGAATGGGCGGAAGGGTGAAACACCATTGATAACATAAAATGTAACAATGACCACCCCACAAACCTATACATTTTTAGAAAGGGTAGGTCATGGGTCATCATCAGATGCGAGTGCCGTGGCTATCAATCATCAATACAACTTCATACAACTTTAAAATAATAAAAAATACATTTTCCACTTGTTATGTCAAATGTACATCAAGTGGACCCTGCACATGATTGGCTGTCCTGGCTATTAATCATCAGCAGAACTTCAGATTTAAAAAAAAATACATTTTCCACATGTTATGTCAAATGTACAGCAAGTGGACCCTGTACATAATGGCTATCAATACGACATCATGCAACTTTAGATTTAAAAAAATACATTTTCCACATGTTATGTAAAATGTACAGCAAGTGGACCTTTTGCATGATTGGTTGTTGGGACATGGCTATCAATGACCTACAGCAGCGGACAAAAGATGACATTTTGCTGTGCCTATAGGAACGCCCTTACACCCTTCGGGACAAGGACCCTTCCCTGGTTCATTTTCATGCATATCCGGGTTCGTCGGAGTTCGTGTCCGGGGCGATGTCAGCGTGCTCATCAGTGGCCGGGCGAGGTCAGCGTGCACATCAGTGTTCGGGGCGAGGTCAGCGTGCACATCAGTGTTCGGGGCGAGGTCAGCGTGCACATCAGTGTTCGGGGCGAGGTCAGCGTGCACATCAGTCTCCTGACAAAATTCCCATGTATGAAGCCTGCTCACGGTGGTGCCATCTGGTGCTTTTCATGTGTCCAGTTCGTTCTATTTTCGAAGCGGTTGCCAAGAGCTTGAAAATGTTCCTTTCGTCCTTTGTGCAGTGCAACTTACTGTCCATTTCCTTGATCTGTTGTCGTGCTACTTGACACATTAAACGCTGGGACTTTTGGGAGCTCATCAAATCAAGTCAAATCAAATGTTATTTAATCAACTTGGCAGTCAATCAGACTGAATTGCGTCGACTTTTCAAGGAAATTCTGACTAGTCAATAATGCTAATACATTGGCAATTAAAGTCAAGAGATGGATATAATACATTTTGCAACCATTTCGTGTATAAATTAAAATCTCTTAACGACATACGGACCAACACAGCAGTAACAAAACAACTCAGTACATATAGGCAAGCGGACGATATTGCACATGGGAGCGGACGATATTGCACATAGTGACATGGGACTCAGAAGTCTCTCACAACCGAGTTCCTATGTCTCTCAGTACGGCTGACTGGCAGTTTATACGGCTTCATATCGAGGTCTTCTTCTTCATGTTCACGTCCAACTTCAATAGAGCTGAAGACTCCGGGCGCGGACAAGGGTCTTTTGGTTTGGTGGTGGTCACTTTTTCCATCTGAGCTTTATGTTTGTGTGAATGTGTGGGTGGTAAGAGATGGGGAGCCTAGCTCCTCAAGGGCAGGGGCGCTAATCCCTGTCCGCCTTCCCGTAGCTGGGAGGCGGTGAGTACCCGTAGTCTAATAGAAGCTTACATGTTGGTGATGGCATTCTTAAAAGCCTGTAGTGTTTGTACTCGGACTATTGCTTCTGGTAGGTGATTCCACTCCCTAACGGTCCTTGGAAAGAAAGATTTTAAATGGTAGTCTGTTCGTGAAAAAGTAGTGTGGTACGATAGAGTATTTTCCGTGCATGATGGTGTGGATAGGTTCTTTCTAAAAATGGCATTTGTGTTGCTACTAAATTGTTGTTTATCTTATAGAACATGTGTAGACGAGCCCTTCGTCTTCTTTCGGCAAGTAAGGGCCAGTCCAGTGATGTTATCTGTTTACAGAAGATATCATCTCTGCACCATGGTACATCACACTAAGAAACTTTCATGACCACAGATTCATATCCTTGAGGTTCCTCATTTGGTTGAAAGAAGACACGTGACAGGGGTGTGAAGGGTCTTTCAGAATACTTTTCAACTCGCGTAGAGTGTGTTATGGCATCGAAGATAGGGTTTTGTGCGCTTTGTCTTCATTCTCAGGTAGTTCTGGGCCTGTCTGCATGTGAGATGTATGTCTATTGGTGGGATACCCGCTATTGATTCGAGGGCTTCTGTGCTTGTTCTCTCTCCCTTCATAGATCAAACGGACCTGGGCCTTCACAATCTGACTCTCCTGGTACAGCAAGTCCACCAGCAAGTAGAAGGGAAGATTTGACTTCCTAGCCTTCAGATTCAGTCGTCTGTGCCATTCCTTCACGTCATTGTTGGTCCGGATAGCTTGCATATTCACAGTTCTCTCCCTTCATAGATCAAACGGACCTGGGCCTTCACAATCTGACTCTCCTGGTACACAGCAAGTCCACCAGCAAGTAGAAGGGAAGATTTGACTTCCTAGCCTTCAGATTCAGTCGTCTGTGCCATTCCTTCACGTCATTGTTGGTCCGGATAGCTTGCATATTCACAGTTCTCTCCCTTCATAGATCAAACGGACCTGGGCCTTCACAATCTGATTCTCCTGGTACACAGCAAGTCCACCAGCAAGTAGAAGGGAAGATTTGACTTCCTAGCCTTCAGATTCAGTCGTCTGTGCCATTCCTTCACGTCATTGTTGGTCCGGATAGCTTGCATATTCACAGTTCTCTCCCTTCATAGATCAAACGGACCTGGGCCTTCACAATCTGACTCTCCTGGTACACAGCAAGTCCACCAGCAAGTAGAAGGGTAGTTTGACTTCCTTGCCTTCAGATTGAGCCGCCTGTGCCTTGTTGGTCCGGATAGCTTGCATATACACAGACCACCGACGTGGAGGAAGACGCTGCTCTCCACCCAGGTCTTCAGAATATACTCTGCCAGATCGGTGAGAGCACCTGCTGATCGCCTCTCCAGCGCTCTGAGTGCTGGCTGTATGTCTTTGTGTGGTAAGAAAGGCAGTGCCATCAGTCTCCTCACCCAGGTATACACTCGATGATCCTTGTGATATGCTCTCTGAAGGCCCACCTCTTGCACCTTCCTCCTTTTTTCTGTCTCTCGTCCGTCCGAGTCTCTACGGCCGCAGTGCGCATGCATGATCACGTGGACAAATTCTCTAGGATAATGCATCGTAGCTTTATCCTATCATGATTGCCTGACACCAATGGAATACACAACCCTTGACTCTTGTGCCTGGGAATACTTGTAGGAATGCAGCCAAGCCAGGTGGGTATTCATGTAGTGGTGCGTATCCCTTGTCAGGAGTGTAGATGGTCTGGTGGGTGAATGTGTTTCATTTTTTCTGGGTAGTCTGGTGGCACGGTGATGGTTCTTCCAAGGAAGGTTACGATGTTCTTGATTTTGCTACATGGTGAAGATTGACAATTTCGTCAGGAACAGCCGTCATTGAGTGTAAAGTAATAGTTTATTAGGCTGCTGCGTTCTGTATTTGCAGTGCTGTACTTATGGTCGTTCATGCAATTTCGGAGACATTATGATGGGGGAAATGAACTTGGTGTAACCGCCCGCTTTGAACGCCTACGTGCGCGCGGAGCTACAGCGCGTGGCATTGTAGGAGGAATTGTCCACTCAGTCTCCCCAGTGTAATCCCACACGATTCCGCCTGAGGCGCAATCCCGGACAGATAATGATTTATTACTTAATGAAAGGAGTGTTGTAGCCTTTACCCAATTATTAGTCTAGCAATGTATGTAAGACTCACTTTGGAAATGTCTCCATGTCCAACTGCCTTTACAAAGGTCTTCGCCCTCTGGATCCCAACGCTTAGAAGGGTATCTCAGGGAAGGCCCTAATAGATGTTGGTATGGCGAATAAGGTCTCCGCAGTGTCCATTACATTTGTAGATGACCTGTAGCAAGTAAAAAGTGTAAACAATATATGTAATGTGCGATGATATTTTTTTGGGGGGGGGGGCATGTACAATTCTTATACAATTCCAATGGGGACTGTGAAATGACATTTGGCACCTGTTTTGCACCAGAGACCAACAGATTGCCATTTCGTTCTACTGAAGGCCGACCTCTTGCACCTTCCTCCAGATTGCCTGACACCAATGGAATGCACAACCGTTGACAGTTGTGCCTGGGAAGACTTGTTGGAATGCTTGGCAAAGACCCGCCTCGAAGTCAATTAACACACTCCTGTAGCTCAATCTAACTTTATAGTGCCTGTTGTAGCTCCTTCAGGACGGCTTTGTAGTCACCCCTGCGACGGCTGGACATTTGGGCAAAGCAAGGGGCACAAACAAACAAACAAATTTGCTTTGGCTTTGACTTTATTTGGATCCGCATTAACAATGTTGTCAGCTATTCTTCCTGTGGTCCTCCACATAAGAATACATCAATACACACATAACGGATATGACAGAAATGTCACAAAATAAACACACTAAAATTACATCGGATACATCATACATATGTACATTTGCGACCACATGCAACACACGTGGAAACGAATCTATACCAGTTATGCCAATCATCTAAAAGCAGCATGCTGATTGCTTGTATCTGAAAACCTCATCTTTGCCCAAAACTGGCGGGAAATCAAATGCCGATCATCCTAAAGCAGCATGTTGATTGGTTCCAACACTTGGGGGGGGGGGGGGATCTGCCAATCATCCAAACTTAGCATGCTGATTTGTCCTTTCGCCAAAACACATTCAATATTTGCCAACACTGATTGCGACACAATGCTGAACTATGGTAACATTCATCTATTCTACGAAAATATCGACACTAGATTGCATAACTTTACAGATATCCTAACATAATCCCAATTGTCATGGATTTCGTTTCATTTTAGTTAGTAAGGTAGCTACGTAGCTAACGTTATAACGGTTAATTGTTTCATTGACCCCAGCCAGATTCCTGAGTGCGGGAAAACTTGTAACCCGATAGCCTTTACGGACAGATACGATAGCTCAGGGACGTAGTATTAGTACTTCATTGATACAGTGATGTATTTCAGTGGAGCTACCGGCCACGCAAGGTTTAGTTTAGAACTTTTCACTGCATGAAAAGTTGAATATACGGGGTAGAAACTCCTGTTCATGCACCCAGAAACTCGAAATGGTCGGACATTCACGGTACGTATCGCACCGGACATGACGTCTGTCCGGGCAACTGGTATACCCGAGGATGCACGTAAACGAACCATTTCGTGTCCGGTACGTGTCTATGACCCGTTCTTGACCGTGCATTTAGCCGTAATACTTCTCTATATACCCGGACACCCGAGACGTGGGCCGAGCCGCACGGATGCTCTTTGCATAAATTACCGGGCAATTATCACCTAATTATCTACCTCGACTAAAGCGCGTTCATTACACCCTTTGTTATTAAAAACAGTGTTATTTTACCACCCCTGCCGACCCAGGATTTACCCTCCCATCCCCTTCCCATGTAGCTTGTATAAGTTTCCTTTATTCTTTCAAAATGTGAATTAACTTTGTTTTGTTGTGTTTTTTTTTTCTTCATTTTTTAAACTATTTTGGACTGCTCCTGGTGGGCTCCGTCGCTCTTTTCGCTTTCAAATATTTGTCAGTCTGCTTCCATAGGTCATTAGCATCCGCGTCTTCACTATTTTCATAAGCAGTCGCCCAACTAACTGTATAGTCGTTTCCAATTTGTTGACACAAACTCCTGTAGATCTCTCGATTTCTGCATTCCTGCTCTCACAAATTCTGTTGTCCAGGTTGTCTTCTTCACAAACCGATGCTGGTCAGGAACACGGGCGTGTAAAGTTCGCATAACGGTAGTATTCAGTCCATCGTGAAACGGCAGCAGCTAGCCCTTCTCGCGTTCGACGTAGTGACAAAGACCTTTCTTGCTGAAACTCAAACCACACAAAACAACAGCTGGGCTCTTAGGTGCACTGGTTGTTACCCTTTAAACAGAACTAGGTTCCATGGCGGTGGTAGTTGAATGCAATTCCACAGCAAGATAGTGTCCGGTCTTGACGTACAGTATTTCCAAGCTCTCGTTGTTCACGGGCCATGGGGCCTGGATAGGAGCTGGGTGAAAGCACTACCTTACAGAAACAAGGCCATCTCCGAATGCCAACTGAAAGATGGGATTGAAAGATTTGAAAATCGCAACACGTGTGCTGATTGGTCTTCAAAACTGTTATGTGGAATACAATTGGTGGCGTTTTATGCGCATTTGCATGTAGACAAACAAAGTAAGTCGGAAAGTCTATTGTAGCTGAATTTAGCTTTTTGTCACATGGTCGCAATTCACAGACTGTCAAACAATACAGCCAGTCAAACAATACCCACACGGTACTAGGTGGCAAAGTGCAGCTGTAATTGTTTACGATTTCAGACATCACTTGGATAATAAACGTAACGTTTTTACTCTATCCTACTACAATATTGAACTATAACCTCCAACTAGATTTATCACAAAGCATAAAAACATTACGAATCAGGCTAAGGGCCCCGACGTGCATAGTTATTAACTTCCCTGCCAGAAAAAAAAGACATTTGTTTGTCGTACAATGCTTCCATATATACATGTATTACGTTCTTGCATATCCTAACAAAGAACACATTCAATTACCCTACGCGTGTGTGTTTTCTGTTTATATAAACCTTAGGCTCCTTTTAATCTCATTTGTGTATCTTGAAAACCTTTGTTACATACTAATTGTATGTCTTATTTTCTAGTTCACTAACATGAGCTTGTCGTGTATCGTTATATACCATAAATAAACCTATCACAGAAGCTCCATAGGCTTTGGTAGAAATTGTTTGTCTTTGTGTTTGCAGAAATCCTTCCATCAAATAGAATAATCACACTGTGTCTGGCCGGATAGCTAGACAACCATACCCTTACATTTAGTTTCAATATATGTGTATGCATTTTTCCTTTTTAGGGGATGGCGGGATTTTTGTAGCCAGTAAGACAGGCGTGTCACGTACGTATACCGACGCCATGTTTTCAGAACAAAACATTACATGTGTATTGGAGGGAGGGGGTGCCTTGTTTCTAATGTACTATAGCTTGTAGATTTTAATCCATGGGTATCTCAATTCCAAAAGTTTAACAAACTTTCAAATTTGCTGTAAGGTGCTACTGCCGTATCGGACATTATTCACAGAATTGGAACGTGCGTGATTAGAACCAGTAACGCGCCTTTTCCCGCGCGACCAGTAAATAAGCAAACCGAACAGAATGTTACGGAATAGACATGTTCAACTGTCAAACATTCTGTTGCACTGTAATATCTTTGACATTTCTAAAGTCACTCTGCGGTACCGTAAGTTGAATATACACACGTTAACAGTTTATTAGGATCATAAGCTTTGTTAATGCAAGAAATAAGATACAGAGATAAAAGTTTTTCGTTTATTTATTCCAGGGATACTTTTATACTGTTTTCCGTACTATTTTCTTTTAAAAAGCATTGATAGCAATTGTCACTTGAATACACACTACCCCTTCGCTCAACCACTTCTCAAGGCACGCAGTGTGCGGGTACCGTGAACTACCGGACATGGCCATGTCCGGCAATGATTGGGGATATTCGGCACCGGACATACCGTGACTCGAAATTCCTTTATACGACCCGGACATGTCAAGTTCCACGGTAGTATAAGAAACCAGTAATTGCCAGAAATTCTTGTTTTTGTGCAGTGTTTATATCGGAACATTATAAATACATATTGCTATAATTTGTTCGTAAGATTTGGATTCCTCTTTGATTGTATCCTAGATGTTTCTGGAAGTTACAAAGGCATCTTAATTCCTAGTCCTCTTGCTTTCCTCTCCTATCACCATTAGACCAGTCAAATAGAAAGAAAAGGTACGCTAGTGTGCTGCTTCTTCATCTTGTGGTTCTCATCAGTGTCTGTTGTTAATCAAAGTTTCAAATATCACGAGGTAATGTCTGTATGTATGCAACTAGCAATAACTTACTTTGGCGCTCCATGGTATTCCTCAATTCCAAACACTTGAAGTATACACTGCTGTTATATTTTATCCGTTGTTGGCAAACCTTCAGTAATGAAAATCTACTTAGTAACGTTAGTACTGAAAGTCCTACTAATACTACTGCAAACTCTACTGTATATTACTAAATAGCAAATGTTTAGCTACTGTCTTATCCACTACTTAATCACAATGTATGCAAATGTCCAGGAAATATTCAGTATAAAAGCAGTAAATGCTCAGCGGAAAAGCAGTAAATAATTATTAGATATTTGTTAGAAACAGTATATGGGGAAATATCTACTGACACACAATACATATCTACTGACACAACAGCCTGTTTAAATCTTTTAGAATGTTGCCTTAATGTTAAGGAGAAATGCGGTTTCTAAGTACAAATCCAGTCGAGGGATTACATGTATATAAGGTCGGTTCTACCTGCCTTGCAATTGGGAGCAATAGTGTCAATGTATAAAAAGTTGTCAGTTTAAACATTTGTCCAGTGCTTCTCATTTGTTCTCCTTTGTACTTAGCTTGAAGCATGTAACTTGGCAGGGTAAGTTTCCTCTTCTCTCCCCTCTTTGCTGCTGTGCATTTATTTCCGAAAATGCGTCGGATCTGGGCCCTATTGACGTCCTACTTCCACTTGTCACGACAAATCATGTGGACATGATATTCATAGAAGTGTAGTTTCCGACTGACCGCTAGATGTTAGTTACATCAGTCCTCTGCATGTAACACTTGAGGTTGTATCAGCTGAGATGCCCATAGAAATCACTGTTGGCTGGAGTCAGGTTCTGAGCCTTATTGATTAGCAAACAATGACATTCTGTCAAGGCAGGATACAAGATACAAGCTAACTCTATCGCATTGTGAATTGCAGTGTTGCCACTGAATTAAAACCAATGTACAGTCATGTTAAGAACGCACTAATGGTCAGCAAATATAAGCAGTAAAAGCTTAACTTAATAAACAGCAACAATAAAACTTTGACTCTGTTTTACATGGAACTAATAATTCATCAATTGCACAATGTATGAAATGTAAAATAATAAATACAAATGGCCTTCAATACAACTTATGAATTGACAAAAAAACATCTTCCACATGTTATATCAAACGTATAGCAAGTGGACCCTGCACATGATTGACTGTCCTGGCTGCCAATCATAAATACAACTTAGAATAAAAAAGATATTCTCCACTTGTTATGTCAAACGTACAGCAAGTGGACCTTGTACATGATTGATGGTCCTTACTATCGATCAACAATACAATATCATCCAACTTTAGAATAAAAAAATACATTTCCACTTGTTATGTAAAATGTACAGCAAGTGGACCCTGTACATGACTGACTACTAATCACCGATACAACATACAACATTAGAATTTTAAAAATTCATTTTCACTTATGTCAAATGTACAGCAAGTGGACCATGCACATGATTGGTGGTACAACATCACGCAACTTTAGAATATACAAAATACATTTTCACTTGTTATGTCAAATGTACAGCAAGTGGACCCTATATATGATTGGCTTTTGGAAGATGGTTATCAATCAGTCAATACAACTTCACAATAAAGACATTTTCCACGTGTTATGTTAAATGCACAGCAAGTGGACCTTGTACATGATCGGATGTCCTGGCTGAATGAATGTGAATGTAGTCCTTCCACTATAATACTTGATTATATTGGCAATATCATGTTGGAGTGAGATATATCAGTAAATGAGGATATTCTGCACCGCCAAACACATTCCTCTCTGTTTATCTTATTCTATGCTACGTTGTAGAGTAGGTGCTAGGAATTTGAGGAGAGTAAAATACGTTTTTCCCCGAGAAAAAATATCAGTTAATGACGATAATTGTTTAAAATATGGAATCATCGGCATATAAGGCCAATGTTAGAAGGCAAGTCATTGATGTATAACTGCTCAGCATCCTTCATGCATGTGGAATAAAAGACAGGTCATAATTGAAGCTTATGTCATATGAATAAATGCACTGCCATTTCCATTTCACTTGGCTAGTACTAGAAATGTACAATATCTTCATACCACTTATTTCTATTGCGACTATATGAAAAGAATTTCTGCAGCCCGAACTTAGTATACAGGATAGTATATACAGGATACACTCCAGGATTAGCTGTCCATAATACTTCATATGTCACATCTAAAACCAACTTTGCAAACACTAAAGACTGACAGCATGTCCCACTTTTCATCATCTGTGTTGCTCTTGAACAGCTGGTACGCATTCATGGGTGATATGTCAAGACGATTGAAGAATATATTTTTCCAGTATACAGTATTCTCTGTGACCGCTCACCCGCATACTGAGACTTGTCGATCACTTGTGTCGACACTCATGTACCTGTTATATTTCATAAGAAACAAAAATGTATTCCATAAACAAGGCCATGAAAATAAGCTTTAACTAGATGAATACGTAAATGAAACATGTGTTAATACATTCAGATCACACCCACCTGCAAGCTGTTGGTGCTGACCTACATCAGTTTCTGGCCTTGTGCTGTCCCTGGTCGGTAGAAAAGATGCGCAAAATTTTCATCTTTCTACGCACGTGTCTAGTGTTTTCTTTTCTTGATCTAACACACGCACGATCACAAAAGCCTTGTGTGCTGGTTCCCCTTTGTTCCTCTACAACTAAACTAAACTTATGGTTTGGAAACTTCAATTTTGATAAATGTAACATGGATTTAATTACTTTTGTTCGAACAGTGTATTGAATTGTCATTTCGTTTTTAGAAACCACAAAATATGAATGAACAGCTCTGCATATTGCAATCTCCTGTTTTACTAAACAGGGTTACGTCAATTTTTATATTAGTATCCCTTCGAGTATGCATCATGAAAAACGCAAGATTCGTCATTGATGGAGTCTTGGCCCACTAGAGTAAGGACCCGGTCCTTGTCCCGTACCCATCCGCAAGGATACCCATGAGATCTCGGAATCCATGGCATACACCATCAATTCGGCTTTCGGTACGCCGGACCGCTTGTACCTGAGGCGGAAGGGTTCATAATTGACAATGGAGGCAAACCAAGTCATCTTTGACTTGACATAAATGATTGTGAAAATATCAAGCAGACAAAAACTTTCTTATCGGCAGCAGGGTGCTTTCTCGGTGGTGTGTAGTCATGTTGCTCTTTGTCACTGCCATGTTGTTTGGAAAGAAAGAATATATACAAGTATATACATTCATGAATACGTGCTCATGTCAATATTTTAGTATATGATATCATATCATTCAGCATATCATATCATATTCAAGATATAAATTCACACTTATATATCACGCAACTGATATTATCACAATGGCTACCATCACGGGGTCGCCATAAATGGCCGCAATTTGTTTATGTTTCAACAATGCAGTCTTTTTTTTTTTATTATTCAGTCACTTGTATGTTTTTTTGCATTTTGCCACTTGCAGTGGCAAAATGCCTTCCGGCCAGTGTAGTCGCCGTTGTGATGGGGTGATGGAGTGATGTTGAGATGAACGGACCTGTTCAAAATCTGCAATGCATTTGTATACAATTTAAAAGCTCTGTCGTGAGTCATTGTCTGTGGTCCGTAATGGGGCCTGATATTTGATTAGATTAAATGAATGAAGTATGATATTCCTAAGATTGATGCAGCATATAATCAAATTATTGCTCTTACATTTTAATGTTGTATTACCAATTCATAAAGATGAAATGTTTTCCAAATAAATCGTGTATATATATATAACAGTTACATATAGCCTATCCCAGATTCCTTTGCGACTTAGTTAATATTCATTAGTAGGATTTCCAGTGCGAAAATGGAAATTGCCACGATTTTTCATTGATCGCCCTGTATTATCGAAAAAGAACTGGACCTTCTAACTTACCAGATTTGTAGTATGTACTATGGAGACCGTGACAATGTAAAAATGTTAAAGCAGGGGTAAACGATTGCTGAGATATCATTTTCTGAAAAGTGCACTATGATGCACCGGGGAAGTGACTTCCGGGTTCAGGGGTCACTACACAAATACCTCTGACGTCAGCCTGATTTGCAGAGCTACGGTCCGGGATCGAGTCCAGGGGAGGGTGATTTTCAATTGTTCTTGTTTCCTTTTTACATCCATTTAATATAAACAATAGTTTCAGCACATTCCAATAACTAGAAAAAACCGTGTACACACGCAAACCTTGGCAAAATGCCAGCTTTTTTAAAGCACTTGTTTGTTTAGCATCACAATTAAACGTGATATTACAGCTGCCACTCCAGCTACACAAAATGTGATACTTGTATATTGAATACTTGCTACTCGTACTGGTTTCTTTGGCCCATGGGGGCTATGCAGTTTCGAAAGAAAGAATATATAGAGAGAGAGATTCACTATAAATGTGTGCTTCTATCACTCAGCATATGATATCATTATATTCAAAAGGTAAATCCATACATACTTTGGGAGGGAGGGGGTCATGCCTTTGGTTCGTTTGCACCAATTTTTCCGTGCAGGAGAGGAAATGGTTGATTTTTTGACACTTTTTTCCAACAGGCTTTATGTTTCGACAATGCAGTATTTGTTTAGTGTTTTTAACTGGATGCCATGAATCAATACTTACTTCAGCTGCGGCTGCCCTGCAGCTGGCTGGTTGTTGGATGGAAAGAGCATGTTATATTAGCACTTTTTTCAACAGGCTTTATGTTTCGACAATGCAGTATTTGTTTGTTTAGTGTTTTTAAATGGATACCATGAATCAATACTTACTTCAGCTGCTGGGCTGCAGGTAGTGGCTGGTTGCTTGATGGAAAGAGTATGTTATATTAGCACTTTTTTCAACATGTTTTGACAATGCAGTATTTGTTTAGTATTTTGTGCTTCAACTCTTAATAGTATGTATCATCATGTATTTTTTTTTCAATATCACACACACTAAGGTTTTAATTCTATGTTGTGCAAGGGAAATCAGTGATCATGAGGGAAAGGGTGGCGAGGATCTTCCAGTACAACTGGAATACGTGGTGATGTTGTTTCATGAGGCATGGGGATGACCATAAACTTTTCTATGCTGAAAATAGTGCAGGAAGCCATTTCACCACTCTTCATGGCTTCAAGGTAGCTATCTGGGCCCGACATCCCTTACCAGCCTTCCTGTTGTGCCTTTTGATGGTCTCGTGGTGGTAGCGCTGGCAGCTGGTGTAGTGGTGGTAGCGCTGGCAGCTGGTGTCGCGGTGGCAGCACTGTCAGCTGGTGTCGTGGTGGCAGCACTGTCAGCTGGTGTCGTGGTGGCAGCTGGTGTCGTGGTGGCAGCGCTGGCAGCTGGTGTCGTGGTGGCAGCGCTGGCAGCTGGTGTCGTGGTGGCAGCGCTGGCAGCTGGTGTCGTGGTGGCAGCGCTGGCAGCTGGTGTCGTGGTGGCAGCGCTGGCAGCTGGTGTCGTGGCAGCGCTGGCAGCTGGTGTCGTGGTAGCGCTGGCAGCTGGTGTCGTGGTGGCAGCGCTGGCAGCTGGTGTCGTGGTGGCAGCGCTGGCAGCTGGTGTCGTGGTGGTGGTAGCGCTGGCAGCTGGTGTCGTGGTGGTAGCGCTGGCAGCTGGGCATCTCCTCTTCGCATTGGGTTCATCATCAGAATCTGATGAATCATCTGCGCTGAGCCGCTTCCTCTTCTCTCGTCGCCCTGCCTCGTGCTCCTGTAGCAATTTGGCCTCAACTCTCTCTTGGCCAACATGGCCAGTTTCTGCTCGATGTCATGGCGGTAGTTCTTGGCCTGTAGCTTTCGACCGAAGTTCTCAACAACCTGCAATGAGGCATCCTCCATCAGGTGGCTGAAGACATGCAGGAAGCGCAGGTAGTCATATTTATCCATCAGGTTTGCCTTGCGAGCGTCGGCTCTTTCTTCAAGGACCCCCATGACGTCTTGGATCTCCTCCATCTTTACTACGACAGTCCTAGCAGCACTGGGGTAGTTTCGGCTGACCTTCCGGCTGTCTTTCTCCAGGCAGCACAACTTGCCGTGTAGCGCAGCCAGGTCCCTCTCAATAATGGTGCTGTGGTCCCGTTGTTGTGCCGCCACACTCTCCAAGTTTTTGCCTGGCAAGCCAAGAGAATTCATCTGTTGACTAAGGTCAATGGTCTCTGAACGCAGCTTATCTGCAGACCTGAGGAACTGCTGAGGGGTTACAGGCACCGAAAATACTTCGGGTCCATGGTGGTTGGAGGGCATCATCCTGGTGTCAAATTGATGATGTCATGAATCAATACTTCCTTCATCAGCTGGGCAGCAGGTGGCTGGTTGTTGCTGCTGGATGGAAAGAGTATGTTATATTAGCACTTTTTTTCATTCAACGCTTTCTTGAAGCATGGAAACACATTTTATCACTACAAAGTTCTGGAGAAAGAGAGAACATCCTTCAACTCTCAAGTATATGTATCGCGTATACATATGCATCTACAAAGCTATCGGTTATAAATGTACCTGTTATGAGACGCAAAACACTCCGGACACAGCTATGGTACAACCATATCACTATCACAGGATATGGTACAACCATATCAAATTAGGCTTACTCATGAAGCAATGGCAAATATGCTGGTAAGTGAAAACTTCATGGCTTCAACTCTAAAGTAGATGTATCAACATCTCTTTAGATTGCTATAACTATTGCTAATGGAACTAACAGTAGGTGAAGAACAAGGAAGACAAAATATTCCGGACACAGTGCAACATCATAGCCGCTACACTCCCAGCCAAACCGGGTCCTTTCTGCCTGGCCATCTACGCTGTTCCGCTTTCTACGGGCAGCTTGAATGATGACGATAAATGATTTTATGTTGTAAAACGTTGCAGCTGGTGTGCTGAATTGCCATTTACTTACAGGAGTCCAGCTTAAGAGCAAAGAGTAAAATCTAAAATTTATATAATTGAGAGGTTTTGGTGAAAACAAATTAGACTTTCAAATGAAAGAAAATATCTTGCAGCATCTTAATAAAAGTGTAGGATACAAGATTACTTGATTGGAATCGCAGTGTTGCCACTTAAAGTAATTAAAACTAATGTACAATCATGCACTAATTGCCAGCAAATATAAGCGGTAAAACCTTAACGTTTAAAACAGTGAGATGGACATAAGTTAAAAATGATATGTATCTTGTAAGCATATTTACAAAAACAACAAATCACTGACCAAACTTTTTTTGGAGGGAGTTTTGCATATGTACCTGGTGCACTTCCTATAACAATTGCTGTCCTCAGGTTGATTGTAACATGTTTGTTTTTATTTTATCACAAAGTTTAGCTTCTAAGCTTTCCAGAAATGTATTGTTTTCCCAGCCAAGTCTTTACATAAACGCTGCAAAAATTAGAAACAAAATTTACCCATTGACGCATTTTGAGTCTGGAATTATAGCCAGTGTTCTGGGATACATAAAAAAATTTATGCAGTGTCAAGAGGGTTAATGAGACGTGTCAGATACGGAATACAGGATGTGGTTAAGATCCTGGTGGGAGACCCTCACCAGCAGATCTTTACCATTTGTGGAGCCAAATGCCACACAAGAAACGGCATGCACTCATACGTACTATTTCACACAGTCCTTCAGATTTGGCTCTGAGAGCACACGTTTTAATTTTTTTAAACAGGCTTTATTCAGCAAAATTAGTACATTACAAATCACAACAACAGTGCAATAGAACATTACTTACAAGAGTGACAAAACATTTCTGTGGTGTTTCTGAACATCACATAGGAAACAGACACCTTTAAAAGATCTGTAGATGTCACTGGTCTGATTTCCCTTACTTCGGTTTCTGCACCAGTTTTTGAATATGACATATTTTGCTATAGTAATAGATGAATTAATTGTGACATAGGTATCGGATACTTTGAGTGGATTATCTGTTTTATGACATTGTATGATAGTTTTGAGATCAATTTTGACATCACATTTAAAACAATTGTGTATTAACTTACAAATTGCGTATTAAATTACAAATTGTGTACCAGAAAGATTCCAAGCCCTTCCACAGGTGTTCATAGTCTTCAATGCAATTACATTTAACACAAGTATTTGGCATATTTTTCTCTGTCTTCAAAAACTTTCCGCAGGGTAGAATCCCATGCATAATTGATATGTGCTAGCCGTTTCCATATCGCATGATTTGTTTGGTTATACCATTTATAACATTTTTCCAAACTGGTTTACACTGCTGCCTGTTAGTTGGACGTGTTAAAAGGAGTGAAAAGGGAAACATTGGTGGGCGGCCCAGCAGCAAGATTGGAAATGTGATTAGGAACAAACAGAGACAGGAACCTGTCAGTCAACTTCGACTCACTGATCCCAACAAGTCTCGCGTCAGCATCGCATTTGCTGGGGGCCTGTATGGGTATAATCTAGGCAGAATCCTTGAGATTTAATACCTGTCTTTGATGTAGCAACCTGTGGGGCCTAAAGGAATTTGCAGAGAAGGCGCGGGATGTGGAATTGTCTGGGAAGATCAGGGCCTTCTCAACTCAGTCTCAGGGGTGACGTCAATCATCAGAATTAACTCGATAACCGGAGGAAAAATAGAGTAGCTTATTGGTCAATTGTGACTTCTTGATATTGTGCATTCCATTTACATTTTCTTTTCTTTTTTACTCTACCTCAATCACAAGGGAAAGCTTGTTTTCTTTCCTCAACTCCTATCACGGGGGAGCTCGTTTCCTTCTTCAACCCCAATCAAGAGGGAGTTTTCCACCAGTAACCATCTTACCAACATCAGACACCAATGATAAGTAAGGGAGTCCTGTTTTAACAGCAGCAACCAACCAATTATAAGGTTAGTGTTTGGCAAGGCGGATCTGAGCACGATTTGGCCGATATTTCGTCATCGTGGATAGTGTACTAATCCAGGTCTCTGATTATAACGGTCATCACTGATCAGAGTGTTCTGAGCTGGGTCTAAGTAAACATCACGGGACATTTTCTTGAAGAGACCGGGTCCGGTACCAACTTCTTAATCTCCAAGCAGAGCCTACGGTGTCATAAGATAGTATCGAAGGTGCCCGTTTGACTCCCTTTGGCCAGCTATACTCCTTGGCCAGCTTTGATACTATCTTATAGCACCGTAGGATCTACTTGGAGATTACCAACTACTATAAACCACATTTTCCCCGTTGTTGTAGGCACCGTTCTGCCAAGAGTTTTAGGAAGTGTACCTGTCATGACTACTTGGGGACAGTTTCGTCCCCAGGTGTAAGATTGTAACATTTGTTTTGTTCTGACCTGGGTCTAGGGCCGGTGATGGCGTTCTCTCCAACACTACGGGACCTTTTCTTGGCACGTCCGTACTGGGCACCTGCCTTGGCAATGCCGTAAGGGCGAACAGGCTCGTCATCGTCCTCTTCATCCCTTATTGTGGAGTAATACGGGTCATTGGGAACGCTGTCAGTAGCTCCTTCGGCCTGGCTTTCGGTGACGCTGCCCGGTTGGTCGTTGCTTCGCAGTTCGACCATCGCATGGTCGTCCGTGTAGACATTTTGTCTGGCTTGCAGAGCGATGAAGACTGCTAGAAGGACGACAAAGGGTACCGCAGACAGGGAACCCAAAATGAACCAATTTATACTTGAATTGTTCGTCTGTATGCCGACAGGAAGAAATACGTTAAAGGGCGTGTGAGATGTAGTGCTGATGATTGTTGATTGACTGGCCGTGGGGGTACTGGTCTCAGGGCCAGGGGTCGTCAACTTGCCTGGCTTGTTCGCACCGAAATTGCCTGTGACCAACATTCGAGCTTCTATGTTGCTGGAAAAAGACTCAACCCCGCATCGAATGGCTCTCCCTTGCCACAGCTCGGCAAGTCGCTCTTCTAAAGCTAAGACTGACACTGTCCAGACGGCGTAGTTTGTTGATGCCTGACCGTATGAGCAATTCGAAGTTACATTGGACGAATTCATCCATGTCCAACCGCAAGCACTTATGCTGTGCTCGAACGAAATGTTGAAATACTGAGACGTTAGGTTCTTGGCTTTTCCCTCATTCGCACCCAAACCCGGCAACAGAATGGTAGTGTTATCTGGTAGGGTCCAGAAGACGCTGCTCTCTTCTTCCCAAGTCGCCTGGCACCGAAACTGTAACTCGTTATCAACGTCCTGCTTGATTTTCACAACTGGAGAGGGGCACGGCAGGTCATTTGTTGGAATGGAGAAGATGTCATAGCCTTCCATTCCAACTGGGTACTTGCAGTGTAAAGTGTTAATTAATCTATTAATTATAATGCCCTTTGTAGCCCTCACGGCCAACCAACTATTGGCACAGGTACAACGCAAAGTATTTCGTTCCAAAAACAACATCAGCGTTGGTTGCGAATCAGCCTTTACCAGCCCCTCCAACCAAGACTCCAGCAGTACCGTCAACCGATTGCCTTCAATGCGCAAGTTTTGTAGCCAGGAAATATTTTTAAACGCACCCGGTTCAATAACATTGATAAGATTTTCATCTAGGTTTAACATTGATATACCACGTGTTCGAAAGAACCAAAGACGTTCCACGCGCGTCAATTTGTTCCCCTTAATGTTAAGCCCGGATAAATACCTGTTTTCAAAAGCGCCTTTCTCAATCATCTGTATCCTGTTGTAGGACAGGTCCAATACTAGTAGCATTTCCATTCTTTTGAAATAATGTACCTCTAACTTCACCAGTTGATTGTGTGAAAGGTCGAGAATAGTAAGTCTCGGGAGTCCCTGGAAAGCCCCGTCATGAATGGATGAAATCTGATTGGATGACATGTTCAACTGATGCACATTGGACAGACCATAGAACCCACCGCGTACTAGATGAATCAGCGATGAGTGACTAACTTGCAACCGCTTTGTGTTGGGAAACCTCGCCAGACCACTGGTCGTCAGTCTCTTCAGCCCTTTTCCGCGTATTTCTAGGTAGTGAATGTTGCGTAGTGTTGCAGTGGGGCCCACGTAAACAGTAGAAAGGTTGGGGAACGTAATCTCAGTCAGTTTGAGAGACACCGCAATCGGTGGAACGCTGCACGCAAGCGACCTGAGATTTTGGATGCCTGACATGTTGCAAATAACACACAACCCTCCTCCATCTTTCGGCTGGCTGACGATATTCGGGCAGGTCGTTTGTTTGCATGAGTCTTGAGTTGGGTTAAAGCTTGGGCATCGGGGATGAGTGTGGCTGGGAGGCGAGAAGACCCCACTCGGAAATGTTAGAAATACGGACAATGTCATGATTACAACTCTGGTGCTCGTTTGAAGTGTGACCATTCTGACGACGATTTGCAGAATTCTCTGGTTCAAAACTTAACTACTTAAATTGTGGTTGTGCCAGTCTTGTTTTTTTTTTTTTTAGAGCGTCAGTTCTTGGTGCGGAAAATGGGGACTTTTTGGGGAAAATCGTATATAGATTAAATTTCCAAAAACGATGGATATATGTTTTGGTACAAATCCGTTTTCAACTTGATGAAGGGGATCCGGGAATAGAGATTAGAACTGAAACAATTTACGTTGAGGGTTAATGACCTACAAAACGCCAAGGACTAATAACCTGCAATTATTACTTACAGATGGGACATATAATTTTTTGTATAAATTTGTTGAAACGGACAATGTGATATAACTGCGTTTGATTTTTAAGAAATATATCAAGGACCAACTTGGTAAATGGAAGTGTAGAGAATAACTCAACTAGAACAAATCTATGTGGGACCGAAACGTCAGGAAAGAGAGTATCGACTAAGTCCGGGTAACACGTCAGAAATGGTGATGAGAGGCTGTCCTGCAGAATAGGATAAAGAGGGAACTGTAAGCTTCTTGTTATTTTGGAATTCTTATCGCTCAAAAACATGACGAAAATGACATATCAGTAAACCATTTCTAAGGAAAGGTTGAAGATGGAACCTTTGGAGTGGTTTACCATGCGCGTATGGTCCATTGGTTCGAGATGGAAAAACGTTGGCCTTCAACATATGAATATTTCATTCATGTTATTGTCCGTGCCTTACTTTCTCAGGGCCACAGCATCAAAATTGTCTGTCATATTCTGTCTTCACTTTCGTGTTTTTAAAAATTTGTAGGAACTTTCTTAGGAGAAGCATTTTACATCAATTTTCATAGGAGACTCATTCGTCATAATTTGACTATTGTTTTGCAATCTGTTGGATTTGCTGAAATGTATTATGGTAATCACGTGCACATAGTAAGTGAGTATCTTCTCATGTCTACATTTCCTAACCGATACCTTCTTCCGGCTGTGAATTTGATCTCTGTTGTAAAGAGTTAGCTTGAACATCTCTGGTCATAATTATAATTACAATTAATCATGCCGCGGCACTAAGTTGTACCCATACATTACGTTATAGAACATGACAATTGTAAGGATATTACAATGGAATGTAAGATAGATATATATATATACAATAGGTGCCCGACGTCCAGGCATTCCGTATTACCCGAGGTATCAACCCCACCGCGGGTAGGATCAACCAGAGATCAACCACAGGAAAGCCGGTGGATGATCCTACCGGCGGGAGGTCTGGGATTGAGGGTGATGCGGTATATGTTGTATTTCATTTATAAATGTCATACGCATCCAAAAAGGCCACACATTTCAATGATAAGATTTGACATTCAATTTAAGTCGAATATAACTCCACAATAAGAATAATAACAGTTACATGTATGAAATATGAAATAAATTTGAAAATTTACATTGATTTGGCTGCTACTCATTTTAGGTAAATTTGCTTCAAAATTGGAGGGGGCGTTTGCTACTTACAATGTAAGAGCATTGCATCAAAACACACAATATATCCATATAATAAAACATTCAGTAGAAAACATACAGTGCAAATACTGAAACTACTTACGGTGTATACAGGCTTACTTAAGGTAGCATCTGACGATGTACGATCGAGGTTTCCGTATGCTGTGCACGGTCGTACCGAAGTCGATATTATGATGTCTCCGAGAATCACGCAAGCGTAGATGTGTTCAGTCGTTTTGCAATTGTAAACAAAATGCAAATATTTTGAAAAAATCCTTCCCTTTCAAAATGTATGAATTATGGATCTAGGACAAATATGACAGACCACTCTAGCTTTGACCCTGCAGAAGGCGTCATCTTTATATATATTTAAAAATGCTGAACAAAAGGGAAAAATGATAAGTTGTATACTAAAAACTTCAACCAATTTTCGAACAGCGAGCGAGTTTTGTGTTTCCCATCATAACGTGTGTCCTACATTGAAAGGAGACATATTTCTGACATAGATATTATAAGATTATCAGTAAGCCGTCTGTCAGAAACGGTTAGGATATCGCAATCATCCTACCTGACATGAAAGCTCAGGCCACACCATTTTAATTTGTTGGTTGGTTCACGGATATTATGTGAAAATGTAGCAAACGGACATCTTGAATGCAACGGGCAGGGAAGAAATCGTGAATATGACCATGTCCACTCCATAAACATGAGTGCACCAAGGCATACACCTGGTCCTATGGCCTTGTTTTCATGATTTGTTTTTCAGTTAAGCGTATTTTGCATTTTTTTTTAATTCGTGCACGTGAATTAACAAACTCTTTTGGTGTGGCCTCAGCTCTCTGTTCATTTGTTTCCAACTCGTCCGGTTGCTTTCAAGACCCTTTTCTTTGGTACATCCAAATCAACCAAAACCAAATCATTCTTCAGACCAATTTCCTATCGTATGACAATATGTCCCACTTTGATGACACCAACGGCTTGGAAATGTTGTTTTCACAATTTGGTTTGAATCCTGCGCACATGTGTAACATTATGATGAAAACACGTCTAACCACAGAAAGGACCACAATTCTCGCCAAAAGCATGACGTCCTGACAAATGTCTTGCGTTGAAATGTAATGCTCGTAAGTTGTTTTTGTCTCTTACCAAGTCAAGTGTGAATAAAGTCACAATCTTCGCCAGCGACATGATTGTATGCATTGTGGATTTGGAACAAAAAAAATATTGATCTGATAACCCTTATTGCGAAAAAAAACGTTACATATGAGGCTGTTGACAACACAAAAGCTACCTGATATTGCGGGTATGAAATATCCAGACCCACAAAATTCTAAAATATTTCCAGAGACGTTCTTCTGAGTCATGATTACAAATTCTCGTCCTTCTATCACCCCCACAGATACTTACAAATATTCATATCTGAATATCTTGAGGTCTGAACGTTACAGAAAAATCAAATATTTCCAATCAGCATAAAAATAAAGATGGCTGGAAATACTAGTACAGTGGAAGCCGCTTAATTGCACACCCAATTTGCCAGCGAATTCCGTGCGATTATCCGGCGTGTGCGATAATGCGAAGTTACCTAGTTGGACCGCACCGCCACGGGATTTGGGGATTCCGTGCAATTGACCGAAGTGTGCGTTTATCCGACGTGCAATTAACTGGCTTCCACTGTACATTCATTTCCCTCCAGACTAGGTATCCTTTTCTAATTCTGCACACACAAAAACTGGAGTTCGCACACACACATACATGCACACATGACGCATGGGTAGACACACACGTGTGCGCCTATGAAATACTAGTACCACATACTCAGTCATACGTACGTTGCATGTACAGGAATTAGTGATTGACAGATACTGACGTTCAGCATCATGTAAAATGTTGGTAGCACCATCTAGCATGTTCAGGCAGAATTACAATGAGTTAAGCCAGACCAAACAGGCTGCAACGTAGCCTGGTATCCAGCCGTAGTATAGCTCCCGAGTCTGTTCTCTCCTCTTCGCAATTACGAAGAGGAGAGAAGAGACTCGAGAGCTATATCACGGCTGGATACCAGGCTAGCTGCAACGATCTTCCATCTCGACTTGTGGCAATAGTTAGGCACAATAGGGAGGCACATACTCCAATTAACTAGTTTGGAAGGCCTCGAACATAATACGAATACATTAGGAAATCTATCGACTTCGGGCGTTGTTTCCTTTCTGGTTGTAGGGTCGGAGTTGCAAGGATTATACAGTGGAAGCCAGTTAATTGCACGTCGGATAAACGCACACTTCGGTCAATTGCACGGAATCCCCAAATCCCGTGGCGGTGCGGTCCAACTAGGTAACTTCGCATTATCGCACACGCCGGATAATCGCACGGAATTCGCTGGCAAATTGGGTGTGCAATTAAGCGGCTTCCACTGTACTCAAAAAAACACGACCGTAAAGTTCCTCTGCATTAAGTGCCCTCACGCCTCAAAGCACTAGCACGTCTCCACAACATTGTTTATTCATAAGGAATACTGAAACTATGAATTTGAATGAACTCATGGCGTATTCTGCATTGTCAGATGTCAGCAATGTGCAGGGTGTTTCTACATCAACGTATCTGTTTGACCGCACGGTCTAGAAATGGTGTAAACATTAGAGGCTCAATGATGTATATATCTTTCCGAGGCTTCTATCGATATTTTGTTTGGTAGAGGCGTCTTTAAACTTACAGCAAAATAACATTTACCATACCACCATTCGAGATATATCATCATAGAGGTATAAATGTTGAACTAAAACAAACCCCGGAAGTTTGGTCTATGTGGACAGGTGCTACATACATTTATGTCATACCTGTGACGCGAAAACGTTCGATACGGGTGTTCCGGACCCGATGATAACTTTCCGTACTGCCCGGGCTCCATTCGAATTAATCGAACTGTTTCGAGTTGAACTGGTTGGCAATTCGAATACCTGATTCGGACGTTGGAACATTGCTGTTGCAACACTTATTGTTCGAGGGCACCAAATTTGTTCAACTTCTGGCGCATTTCGCATCAAAACATGGGTTTTCTCAGGTGGGTATGACATAAATAAAATACAACACGGTGTATTCCGTATCGCCCAAGGTATCAGCCCGACCGCGGGTCGGATCGCACGACGGCCGAAGGTACGTGTTGTATTCTATATGTATGTAGAGATGGTCTATAGTACATGTATTTCAATGGGCAGGTGGTCCTTATGTAGAGGTAGTCACTTGTACATGTTTGACTGTATATCAATGGACAGGTGGTCCTTATGTAGAGGTGGTCACTTGTACAGGTTTGTAACTTATATGGAAGGCCCTCTGGGGCTTTTTTTGGCTCATAATACACTTTTGCTGGCCATTTTGTACTGGGACGCTGATTGCCGGTCGTCGCTGATTACTGGCCCTCGGGTTGTTTATCAATGGACAGGTGGGTCTCGTGTTTAGGTGGTACACGTTTGACTATATTAATTTTTTTCAGCCAACTCATGAAATACATCTGTTTCCCAGTGACACAAAATATCAACATTTTGTACAACATTAGACACTATGTCCTTCACATCCAGTAGCTAGCTATAGCCTCACTATACGTAACCTCTAAGACAGACTATTACTGTGTCTTCGAGGTCACCGGTATTATCATGGCAGGTAAACCCGGATCTTTACCAGGAAAGGAAATTGGTCTGGCACAAGATGGCGTGGAAAGGAAAGTGATCTCGATTCAGTTTTAGATCAATGAGGAGCTAGTCTTCCACTGGTCATGGCAGAGAGAACAACGCTATGTACAGATTTGCAGGTTCATTGTACCGGGGAAATCCCCTAGCTCTTTTCGACAAGCACAATGAACAGTGGACCACAATCCTAATACCCCTGTCACATTTCACGAAAATCGATCAGACGACGAGTCTTCGTCAATCGCCCGAGTCTCGCTTATAATTATAACGTTATTGCACAACAATTGTACAAGGTACAAAGTATGGCTTATATGTGACAGGGACGGTTTTTAATACGCTCTGTCGATCTTGAATATGGTCGACCTTCCATCGATTCGCCCGATGATCGTGGATAATGTAACAGGGCTATAAGGACTGCAGCCCTTTCCGGTAGTAGGGTGCATGTAGGATGAGCGACACAGCCGGAAACTCACGTCTTTTTGCCACTAACCCCTGGACTACGCACACCACAGTATACTGACGTGGAGATAGAGCGTCCTAATTCCACAAACTTTCCGAGTTAAACCTTTGAGGATTAAATCTTCGCTGTATTGAAGGTTCACTTGTTATGGAAAAATGTGTTACATAAAGATATGAATAACTAGAAAGGCCGACATTTGCTTGAGAGCACATGCAGCATATTTCAGCCATCTTCCTCCCCATGCAACAAAAGACTATTCCAAAATCACCCATGTGCAAAAATCGAACACTTTTGTTTAAAAGTCACTTCCACTAATGACACTTAATGACACGCAAAAATGAATCTTACAAAATTCATAGTGCAAGAATGGACTCTTCCAGTGCACCCCATGTGAATTTGCACAATAGACCAGTCCAGAAATACTCCCACTGAAAACATGGCCAAGGTTGAACTAAGCAAAAAAGGCATGAAAAGGTAAAATAGACCAGTCCAAAAACACTTCCACTAAAATTGGAATATTGAATCATCACCTTTCTAAAACTAAATTTGTAAACATCCCCATGCAAGAATGGACTCTTCTTGCGATGCCCCTATGTAAAGTGGTGCAGTCCAAAAATACATCCGCTAAAATTGGACTTGGACATAATCACCAAAACCCCAAAAATGGATTTTAAAAATCCCCCCATGTAAGGATGGACTCTTCCAGCACAACCTATGTAAAATTGCAAAGTTGACCAGTCAAAAATAACCACACTGAAACACTTTGACATATCAAATCACCAAAGTCCATAAAGAAAATTTTCAAAATGCCCCCCTCCATGCAAGAATGGACTCTTCCAGTACACCCCATGTAAAATTGCAAAATAGTCCAGTTCAAAAATACTCCCACTGAGAGACATTATATAATCAACAGTCCAAAGATGAATTTTAAAAATATGTACCCCTCCGTGCCAGAATAACACCGGGCTCACTGATTGGCTGCCAATCCCCTTCGGGATGTTGACTCAGGCTACGTGATTGGTTGCCTCTTTAATCAAGTTACTAGTATATACTAGCACATGCTGTCTTCAGGTGGGAGAGTTCAACGACCTTGAGGTCGTTGACCCTCTGGCCAGCGGAGAATTACCAAAAAAGTCCACAAATATATCATTTTGAAGTGGCTTATGCCAGAAATTATACATGGGTCATTTGAATGAATATCTAGTGCACCTATTTACCAAAATGTCATTTGGTTACAAAACCAGGGAACAGGAGCCAAAAGCGTACGTCTTTGGTCAAACAATGGCCAAAAAATTCCAAAATTAAGCATTTTGTTGTACCGTAAGCCAAAAGTGTTAATAAATTCATGTGCGCATATGTAGACGGCACTCCTATACCAAATTTCAGGTCATTTGGTTGTAAAATGGGAGTATAGGAGCCAAAAATGTCATTTTTGGGGCAAAAAATGCCAAAATTAAGCATTTTGCTGTACCGTATGCCAAAATTGTTTTTAAATTTTTGTGGGCATATGATCAAGGCACCTCTGTACCAAATTTCAGGTCATTCGGCTGTAATACCAGGGTACAGGGGGGCAAAATGTACATAAAAATTGCAAAAAAACATGAATAAAATCATTTTAAAGTAAGATATGAAAAAAATGAGAAAAAAGCACCAATTCGGTCCAGGAACGACGGAGTTGAATCGATTTGAAGATTTGACAGGAGAAAGAAGAAGAAAGAAGAAACATTACGAATACAATATATTTCACCATACCTATGGTATGGCTGAAATATAATGATGATAATCTCAAAGACACGCCCACACACGCGGATTTCTATAATCACACACGAGCAGTCGCCGCCTCTGTAGCACATGCGTCCGCGACTTCTGCACAGAAACATCTTGGGGCGATCTTCGAGCAGACCTACTACACCTTGTTTCTACTTCATTTCTGTGTGCATTGGAAGCAGTGTTAGATCTCCGGTAAGACGTGTTTTTTTTTTTTTTTTTTTTTGTTAGGTTGGCGTCTTAATCGCTTTATCGCTCTTAAATTTATGCTGTGCTGGACCTGCTAAATAGTGTACTCTTTTTCTGTACAGGTGCTCCATCTGAATCCATTTGAAAAATGTATATTTTTTTCTTTTTGGTCAGACTTGCATCAAGGCTTATATAGAATACAGACAGAGTTGAAATTTTCTAGGTTAAGGGTCTTAATTTTAATTGAAAAAATTTCCGTAATCTACTTGTTAGAAAAAAATCCTGTGCCAGTAGGTTATGGTTAAAAGTTTGAAACGAATTTTCGATGCGGGGGAGATAAGGACGGTTCTCTGAAATAGTCTACATACATCTCTAAATTTTTGGAGTGCGCAGTTGTTGATTAATAACTGTGTACACCCAATGCTGTGGTGACCGCGTGGCGTAGCGGTAGCATGTTCGGATTTGCACCGAGAGGTTGCGGGTTCGAATCCGCCTACCGTGCCACCGATCTTGTGCCCTTGGGAAAGGCACTTTACACGACTTTCCTCACTTTACTCAAGTGAAAATGAGTCGTCCCTCGGATAGGACGTTAAATGGAGGTCCCGTGTATGGGGAGAGTCACACCCCATGCACGTTAAAGAACCCCCACACGTGCGATGGTGCGGTGTGGATCCGGAGCAAACCATTCTGTCTGGAGTTGGTGATTCACTACAAATCACCCGGACGGAGGCCTGGCGAACCTTCGTGTCGTATCAGCCATACGGTGATCTAATCATTCACCATGCCCCGGAGAGGAGATAGGCGCCGCCAGGGGACTAAAATGCTTATTGATACAGCACAACATGTTGTGCTGCCCCTACGGCTAATTAATCAGCCTACGGCTGATTAAAAGGCTATGGGACGAACGAACGAACGAACACCCAATGCTTGGCGTCAGTGGCCTGATAATTAGAACCTACTCCCGGGCCAGCTGCTAAGTAAAAGACTGTAGGTAAAAAAGGAAGAAAATTTTGAGGTCTACATTACTCTCCAAGCTGAGATTTGACTCGCGGCCGCGAAACACAAAGAAAACGATGATAAGAAAAGGTCGGGGCCTTCCATTCCTTTGGCCACGAGACATAAAGAAAACTGTAATAAAATCGTCGAAAAACAGACGGGGCCTTACATCTCGAGACATAAAGTAAACCAAAGGAAAATAGAAAGCCCCATAAACGCGTAAAAAACGTCAAAAACAGTCGGAGCCGAACCTCTGCTTGAAATATAGTGCTCTGCCTTAAAAATGCACAATCACTGTCGACTATCTGGAAAATAAGTTTCTTTAAATAGTTAGAGTTGACCCCTTCAACAACTAGAGTTACCGCCATACCACTCGACTATATGATTACACTGACGTGGTTATAATCAACGATTGACTCACTTTTACTTCATCAAGCTTTGAAGAGGAAACGTCTTTTTTTTTGCCATCGAGGCACAAACGTGCGCGATAAATGGCCTCATTCAGTCACAAGTGAACCTTTCCGACGCACTTTCGTGCATGCCTCAAGGTTGTTGGTTTACCTGCTTAATCCGTCCGGATCTGTTGGTTGGGAAGGGAAATTGGTCTGAACCAGAGTGACGTGGGCAGTCAAGGCTGGTGTTATAGGGAGGTTCATCAGGTCTTTACATGTACTGTACAAAGCCAACAGACTCTCCACCTAAATACATTCGGAACATGAATGGAAAAAATATTTCTTATGATCAGACTTACACCATATATAGAATAAAGATTTGCAAGGTAGAGGATAGTAATTATAATGGAAAATTCCTTACTTAGCTTGTTAGAAAAAACAGTGAACGTCCACATATATCCTAGCCTGTTACTTTGATACGTCGACGTAGCTGAAGTTAAAAGTTTGAAGTGTGTTTTCGCTGCGGGAGGGAGAAGGACGGTCCCCTGAAATAGTCTACCTAAATCTTTAATTTTCTTGTGCGCGCAGTTTTCAATGAATAATTATGTATGTAGACTATGTATTCGGCCGCTAAGCAGAGGACTACAGAAAAAAAAACATTTTTTGTAGTCTAACGTTACATGTCGTAAAAATGCACTGCAGGCAATCAGGAAAATAAATTAGCTTTTCAATCGTAAGAATTGACCCACATTAACGGAGTTAACATCATACCGCTCAAACCTACACTCTATAACATTAAAGTGACGTGGTTATGATCAATGATTCACTTTTATTTCATCAAGCTTTGAATCGCAAACAAATTTTTTGTTATGGAGGAAACGCCGAAGCTTTAAATGGCCTTATTTTGTCATAAACGAACCTTTCCGACGCGCACGTGCTTTTCATGATCTCCCAAGGTTGTTAGTTTTACCTACTCGTCCTGTCCAGATCCGTTGGTTCAAGGAAATTGGTCTGAAGCAAAGTGCCGTGAGCAGTCAAGGCTGGTGTTCATACGGTCTTTACATGTACATGCATTGTACAAAGCCAAGAGGCTCTCCACCTAATATTTTCGGAACATGAATCGAAAGAAATGTAGAATGCTTCATTAGTTAAGATTTGAATAGCAAACAAATATTTTTGGTATGGAGGCAAAGAGGCCAAAAAAACGACGCTTTGTCCGGCCTCATTCAGTCAAAAATGAACCATTCCGACGTTGGTAGCGAAGGGAAATTGGTCTGAAGCAGTCAAGGCTGGTGTCATAGAAAAGTCCATAAGGTCTTTATTTTAGCAGACGGCGATCGCGCTGCAACCTCTCTGAGACCTACATTGGATTTGTGTAACGCATCACAATTGAAACATCATGCAAAATGTAGATGTATGACTGAAACAAACACAGACATCAATGTTTTCGTGTTTGAGCACTCAAACTTTTAGGTCGCAGCAGGGTGGCCGCCCTAGTGGAATGGGGGTATAGCATAACCAAAACCAAGCTCGAAATATTTGTGTCGACGGTTAAACATTCAATTTAGATGACTGCCAGATGGAGCTTTATGATTCCTGGCCTCTCAAGATATTAATAATCATGTGAAAATGATTGTACAAGATAAGCTGTTCAAACCTTCCTTATTTTTTTTTCCATTCCTTACAGCACGGAAAGCAGACTCAACGTTGCCAACCCTGCTGTTTATATAGTATTTGCACAAGTCCTTGAATCTTGTCTTGAGCCTATCACAACACATTTACCTAAGATTACTATTTTGCTTATTTAGCTGTGAAGTACTTTCAGCCAAGTTTCCCCAACTAGGAGGTGGCTAAGAACTAAGTAGCCAAATAAAAGTATATATTTCTGTATTTGGTAGACCCTAAATTTCAGCACACCGCAATTTCAACTAAACAAACCTTTACGTTAGCACTTATTTTCAACTAGAAAAAACTCAGCGAAAGTAACCACAGAGTCCACAAGTAGAATCTAAAAATGGCCCCCTTCAAGGAGTACATTACATTATTCATGATACTTGCGTCAGTGCATCCTAAAGGATGTCGTGCGCTCCCTATCGGCACCGCGACCATTTGTGACGGTTCTGAACCAGCAACATGCAGTGTCTATGAAGACCACAACTGCCTCGACAACCTGCAAGACCGTCCTGCGAATAGCGGGAGACTGTCGTGTGCCGTTTGTAACACGCCCAACACCGAGCATCTCCAGTCGCTTCATTGCGCTGTTCCATCCAGTGTCGTGTCCCTCAAACTGACTGGCATTGCATCCACCAAATTGTCAATGGCCTCAGTTGAAAAACTACCACACATTCGCTTACTAGATATAGAAGGAGCAAACCTGAACGGACTAGCAGCCGAAGGCCTCTCAGGTTTTCCTTCTTTAGAACTGATACAAATCAGTCAGACAGCAATGAGGGTTATAGAACCCGGCTGGTTTAACGGCTTGGTTAACGTCGAGAGTCTAAACTTGGCTTTGAACTTAATTTCTTGGATTCATCCTGGAGCTTTTCAAGGCCTGGAAATTCTCTCGAACCTCAACCTGTCATACAATCAGCTGACACACATAGAGGAACACCATTTCTCAGGGCTGCAACATTTGAAAAATCTTGACCTGTCTTTCAACAAAGTACGGGTTATTGAGAAAGGCGCATTCAAAAACATATATTTCACTCTTCTCGATCTCAAAGGTAACAGATTGACAAGTGTCGAGCGTCGTTGGTTTTGGGGAATAATAGGCATGCATTGGCTATCTCTGGAAGAGAACATGATCACGACAATCGAGCCAGGTGCGTTTTCGAGTCTCGGGGGAATGACTGCTTTGCATGTAAGAGGAAATAGGTTGGTGGTTCTGTGGGAGTCTTGGCTAAGGGGACTTGCAAGGGAGGATTCCAAATACAAAACGATGCTGCTTTGGGGACTTAATACTTTACGTTGTACTTGCGCCAATCGTTGGTTCGCTGCGTGGAGCAAGACGTATTTTGAGATTATCCCTGGAAGTATTCCGTGCCTTTACCCGCTGGGGTTTGGAGGCCAGGACTTATTTTCCATTCCGCCAAACGACCTACCATGCCCCTCTCCAGTAGTGAAAATCACACAGGATGCTGATAACGAGTTACAGTTTCGGTGCCAGGCGACTTGGGAGGAAGAAGAGAGCAGCGTCTTCTGGATCCTACCAGATAACACTATCATTATGCTGCCGGGTTTGGGTGAGGATGAAGGGAAAGCCAGGAACATAACCTCTCAGTATCGCAACATTTCGTTTCAGCACAGCACAAGTGCTTGTGGTTGGACATGGGTTACCTCGTCTGTGGTAGCGACGAGTTGCTCATACGGCCAGACTGCTCCAAACTATGCCGTCAGAACAGTGTCGGTGTTGACTTTGCATGCATCACGTCTTCGTGAATGGAAAGGTCTGTCTATCTGCTGTGGTGTCAAATCGCTCTCAAGTGACGTTTTGACCAAAACACAAATTACGGCACAGGGCGCCACAGAAGAGGAACATGGCATCATCGTTGCATCACCAACGTCTCAGTCATACAGCACATCTACATCCTCATCTTTCACAATCGCAACCTTAGCACCATTCAAAATACAAGACCATCCTACAGGAGATATGGCACGTACTGTTGACAACAGCACTCCCATTGCATCAACCATTGTCAGCAGCAATTGTACACACGTCACCACACAAGTAGTTATAGTCTTGCTGCCTGGCCAGACACAGGCACATTCAAATCTAAACTGGTACATTATGGGAGCACTCTGTGCCTTGACCGTGACAGTCAGTCTCGCAGTCTGCGTCTACCTATTGACACACAGCATTCGACATGACAATAGGGACGATGGAACGATGGACGAACAACGTGTTCACAACCAACCAAACGACTACGCCATGCCT